>NW_027315942.1:0-25000 GCF_026437365.1 Eucyclogobius newberryi | reverse complement strand
TCGATGTCAGACACTGTAATATTTTCTGGTCCCCTGCCCAATCGGATCAATGCTGAATTGTACAGCCGTCTCTCAGCATTCAACAACTGGTTATCCAGATGGTGCCCTCAAAACAACGTTGTCTTTATTGATAACTGGAGTGCGTTTTGGGGAAAGCCCGGGCTCATACGCAGGGATGGCATCCATCCGACTTCGGAGGGTACATCTCTATTAGTTCGGAATTTGACCGATAGTCTTAGTCGTGTTAAGTGACCATCTAGGGATGAGCCCCAGGCGCAGAGCAGCAGTTTAAGACGCTCCTCTGTCGCTGAACTCTCGCCCGTTCTGTTACATGTGAAGTGTTCAGATTCAAGACAGATAGAGACTGTGTGTGTCCCTCGTGTCCCTCGTGTCCCTCGTGTCCCTCGTACAAATAATGCCAAAAAGTCACATCTCAGAAAAAATATTTCAGGCGTCAGACCAAATAACTTAAGGAAAATAACAATCACAAATACACAAATGAATAAACACGTAAAATGTGGACTGCTAAACATTAGAGCAATTTCCTCCAAATCGCTCTTAGTTAATGAATTAATTAGTGACTATAACATAGATCTTCTAGCTCTAACTGAAACGTGGCTTCAACAAGACGACTACGTCAGACTAAATGAGTCCACCCCACCCACCCATGTTAACCCCACCCACCCATGTTAACCCCACCCACCCATGTTAACCCCACCCACCCATGTTAACCCCACCCACCCATGTTAACCCCACCCACCCATGTTAACCCCACCCACCCATGTTAACCCCACCCACCCATGTTAACCCCACCCACTCATGTTAACCCCACCCACCCATGTTAACCCCACCCACCCATGTTAACCCCACCCACCCATGTTAACCCCACCCACCCATGTTAACCCCACCCACCCATGTAAACCCCACCCACCCATGTAAACCCCACCCACCCATGTTAACCCCACCCACCCATGTTACCTGTCACACCTCCAGGAGCACAGGCCGAGGTGGTGGTGTGGCAGTGATCTCACACTCAAGCGACTCATGAGCCCTAAAACTAACAATGCATTTCACTCATTTGAAAGCCTCATGTGTCGATCACATGTCCAAATATGAAAAACCAAAAAGGAGTTTTGTTCATAGTTATCTACCGACCTCCTGGTCCCTACTCAGAGTTTTTAACAGAGTTTTCTAACTTTATATCAAACTTAGTGTTAGCCTGGGATAAAATAGTTATAGTTGGAGACTTTAATATCCACGTGAACATGAGTGATGACTCTCTCAGTAATGCCTTCAGCGCCTTGTTAGACAGCATTGGTTTCACTCAGAATGTAAATAAACCGACTCACACTCACAAGAACACTCTGGATTTTGTCCTAACGTATGGAACAGAGATTAGTGACCTCATTGCCCTCCCTCAAAACCCTATATTGTCAGATCATTTCCTAATTACCTTTCAGTTTATTCTTAAAGATCATCCAGCCCCACAGAATAAAGTTATAATGAAAAGGACAATATCTGAAAAATCTATCTCAAAATTCAAAGAAATAATAGAGCCAATATTCAGTGACATGTCATGTGATCACGTCATGTGATCCTGCTGAGAACAGTTTTAGTCCCAGTTTAAGTGATCAATTTGTCGACTTGACCATGAATTCTCTGAAGTCTGCTCTTGACGTTGTCGAGCCGTTAAAACAGAAGGTCATTAGGCCAAAGCGCGCCTCCCCATGGTACAACCAAGAACTGCGTTCACATAAACAAAGAGTTAGAAAGTTAGAGGGATTATTTCGTCGCTCTCACACCGAAGAATTCCTAAAAGCATGGAAAAGTTGCCTGCTGTCCTATAAGCAGGCTCTGCGTAAGGCCCAAACCAGATATTATTCAAATCTAATAGAAGTCAACAAAAGTAACACTAAATTCCTTTTCAGCACTGTAGCTAGGCTAACAAACTGTCACAGTGCAGTAGAGCCCTCAATCCCAGCTACACTCAGCTCTGATGATTTCCTCCTATTTTTTAATAATAAAATAAAAACAATCAGAGATAAATTAGATGAAATTACCCCCGCTATTAGCCCTGAACTAGCCCAAGCTGTAAATCTAACGTCCCATATAAATCCACCTGTAAACCTAGAAAGGTTCACAGCTGTTGATCAAGCAGAGATAACTTCAGCCATTATGTCCTCTAAAAGCTCAACTTGTGTCCTAGACCCCATTCCAAGCAGACTCCTCAAAGACATTCTCCCCCTAATTATAGACCCTATTCTTAATATAATAAATACTTCAGTAGAAAGTGGCTATGTTCCACAGTCCTTCAAACATGCAGTCATTAAACCTCTTCTGAAAAAGCCTAATCTAGATCCCGACCTATTGGTAAACTACAGACCTATTTCAAATCTTCCCTTCGTCTCTAAAATCCTTGAAAAAGTTGTAGTAAAACAGCTTTGTCGCCACCTGCAGGACAATAACTTATTTGAAGTTTTCCAGTCAGGGTTCAGAGCCCACCACAGCACTGAAACTGCACTAGTTAAAGTCACAAATGATTTGTTATTAGCCGCTGACGATGGACTGGTCTCAATCCTGGTTCTGTTGGACCTCAGCGCAGCGTTTGACACCATCGACCACAACATTCTACTGCAGAGGTTAGAATGTGATGTAGGTGTTGGAGGAACAGCCCTCAGCTGTTTAAATCCTATTTATCTGATAGGTTCCAATTTGTTAATGTAAACCAGAGCTCCTCACCAAGCTCTAAAGTAATTTACGGTGTGCCACAGGGTTCGGTACTCGGTCCAATTCTGTTTACTCTTTATATGCTACCATTAGGCAACATTATCAGAAAGCATGGCATTAACTTCCACTGCTATGCAGATGACACGCAGCTGTATTTATCAATGAAACCTGATCAGAGCGATCAGGTAGACAGACTTAGTACTTGTGTGAAGGAGATAAAAACCTGGATGACACTAAACTACCTGCTTCTTAACCCTGAAAAAACCGAGGTCATTGTGCTTGGCCCTAAGCATCTACGAGACGCTCTATCTGAGCAGATAGTCACACTGGACAATGTCAGTGTAGCCTCCAGTTCTACTGTAAGAAACCTCAGAGTCTTATTTGACCAGGAGCTCTCATTTAAAGCTCATATAAATCAAGCTTGTAAAACAGCCTATTTCCATTTGCGCAACATCGCCAAAATCAGAAGAATCCTGCCTAAAAGTGATGCTGAAAAACTTATCCATGCATTTGTAACGACTAGATTAGACTACTGTAACTCCTGCTCACAGCGTGTCCTAAAAGCTCCATAAAAAGCTTTCAACTGGTTCAAAATGCAGCAGCAAGATTACTAACAGGAACAAAAAGAAGAGAGCAGTGCTGAAGTCTCTTCACTGGCTCCCCGTCGAGTCTAGAATCAAATTCAAAATTCTACTCTTGACCTACAAAGCCATAAATGACATGGCCCCATCCTACCTCAAAGATGCTATAGAACCATATCATCCAAACAGAGCTCTTCGCTCTCAGAATGCCGGCCTTCTGGTGGTGCCAAGAGTCTCTAAAAGTACTGTAGGAGGTAGAGCGTTTAGCTACCAAGCTCCTGTGTTATGGAATCAGCTCCCGACCCATGTTAAATCTGCTGACACAGTCTCTTCATTTAAGTCCAGGCTTAAAACGTTCCTCTTTGAAATCGCTTATGGTCAGAGTAGTTAGGAACAGAAAGATAAACCCACAGCTTCAGCTATGCTGCCCTAGGAGTAACTGTGCTGGGGGAAGTATGACAGCTTGAGCACTATCCTCTTCTTCTGACTACTTATGCTATCAAACAATATTTATTTTTTGATTCCACTTGCAAACTGTTCACCGCCTTCTTTTCTTTCTCTCACTCCTGAGGACCTGTGGACCCAGATGCCCCTCCCCTGGTGAAGTGGTCCCTGCCCTGTGTGGACGGTCCCTCATCTGCCTGAGGAGTGGTCTCAGACGGTCTCAGACCCTCTCAGACTCTCTCAGACCCTCTCAGACTCTCTCAGACCCTCTCAGACCCTCTCAGACCCTCTCAGACTCTCTCAGACTCTCTCAGACCCTCTCAGACCCTCTCAGACTCTCTCAGACCCTCTCAGACCCTCTCAGACTCTCTCAGACCCTCTCAGACCCTCTCAGACCCTCTCAGACTCTCTCAGACCCTCTCAGACCCTCTCAGACCCTCTCAGACCCTCTCGGACCCTCTCGGACTCTCTCAGACTCTCTCAGACCCTCTCAGACCCTCTCAGACCCTCTCAGACCCTCTCAGACCCTCTCAGACCCTCTCAGACCCTCTCAGACTCTCTCAGACCCTCTCAGACCCTCTCAGACCCTCTCAGACTCTCTCAGACCCTCTCAGACCCTCTCAGACCCTCTCAGACCCTCTCAGACTCTCTCAGACTCTCTCAGACCCTCTCAGACTCTCTCAGACCCTCTCAGACCCTCTCAGACCCTCTCAGACCCTCTCAGACCCTCTCAGACTCTCTCAGACCCTCTCAGACCCTCTCAGACCCTCTCAGACCCTCTCAGACTCTCTCAGACCCTCTCAGACCCTCTCAGACCCTCTCAGACCCTCTCAGACCCTCTCAGACCCTCTCAGACTCTCTCAGACCCTCTCAGACCCTCTCAGACCCTCTCAGACTCTCTCAGACCCTCTCAGACCCTCTCAGACTCTCTCAGACCCTCTCAGACCCTCTCAGACTCTCTCAGACCCTCTCAGACCCTCTCAGACCCTCTCAGACTCTCTCAGACCCTCTCAGACCCTCTCAGACCCTCTCAGACCCTCTCAGACCCTCTCGGACTCTCTCAGACTCTCTCAGACTCTCTCAGACCCTCTCAGACCCTCTCAGACCCTCTCAGACCCTCTCAGACCCTCTCAGACCCTCTCAGACCCTCTCAGACTCTCTCGGACCCTCTCAGACCCTCTCGGACCCTCTCGGACTCTCTCGGACCCTCTCGGACCCTCTCGGACTCTCTCGGACTCTCTCAGACTCTCTCAAACTCTCTCAGACCCTCTCAGACCCTCTCAGACCCTCTCAGACCCTCTCAGACTCTCTCAGACTCTCTCAGACTCTCTCAGAAGCTCAGGTGACCCGCTGCCTTCAGGTGTTGTTGTCGTCGCCGTGGGATTTGACACCGTTGTGTGCTAAACGCTCCATTAGCGGCGGCGCTAGCTCATGGCGCTAGCTCACGGTGTCACGTTGGCTCGTTGCAGCACACACACCTTTACATTCCACACTTCCAGGTTTGAGACGAATCCAGGTGAGACTTCCTGTTCAGATACTTCCTGTTCAGATACTTCCTGTTCAGATTCATGAATGTGTCTTTACAGAGCGCTGCCACGATCAGAACCAGGATAAAACATGACCACACTGACCACACATGACCGCGCTGACCACATGACCGCTCTGACCACATGACCGCTCTGACCACACATGACCGCGCTGACCACATGACCGCTCTGACCACATGACCGCTCTGACCACATGACCGCTCTGACCACATGACCGCTCTGACCACACATGACCGCGCTGACCACATGACCGCTCTGACCACATGACCGCTCTGACCACACATGACCGCTCTGACCGCACATGACCGCTCTGACCACACATGACCGCTCTGACCACACATGACCGCGCTGACCACATGACCGCTCTGACCACACATGACCGCGCTGACCACATGACCGCTCTGACCACACATGACCGCTCTGACCACACATGACCGCTCTGACCACATGACCGCTCTGACCACATGACCGCTCTGACCACACATGACCGCGCAGACCACATGACCGCTCTGACCACACATGACCGCGCTGACCACATGACCGCTCTGACCACATGACCGCTCTGACCACACATGACCGCTCTGACCACACATGACCGCTCTGACCACACAGGACCGCGCTGACCACATGACCGCTCTGACCACATGACCGCTCTGACCACACTGACCACACATGACCGCTCTGACCACACATGACCGCTCTGACCACACTGACCGCTCTGATCACACTGACCGCTCTGACCACATGACCGCTCTGACCACACATGACCGCTCTGACCACACATGACCGCTCTGACCACACATGACCGCTCTCACCACACTGACCGCTCTGACCACACATGACCGTTCTGACCACACTGACTGCTCTGACCACACTGACCGCTCTGACCACATGACCGCTCTGACCACACATGACCGCTCTGACCACACATGACCGCTCTGACCACACATGATCGCGCTGACCACATGACCGCTATGACCACATGACCGCTCTGACCACACTGACCACACATGACCGCTCTGACCACACATGACCGCTCTGACCACACTGACCGCTCTGACCACACTGACCACACATGACCGTTCTGACCACACTGACCGCTCCGACCACACATGACCGCTCTGACCACACTGACCACACATGACCGCTCTGACCACACTGACCGCTCTGACCACACTGACCGCTCCGACAACACTGACCACACATGACCGCTCTGACCACACTGACCGCTCTGACCACACTGACCCCTCTGACCACACGTGACCAAACTGACCGCTCTGACCACACTGACCGCTCTGACCACACTGACCATTCTGACCAAACTGACCACACACGACCGCTTTGACCACACTGACCGCTCTGACCACACATGACCACTCCGACCACACTGACCGCTCTGACCACACATGACCACTCCGACCACACTGACTGCTCTGACCAAACGTGACCACACTGACCACATATGATGGCTCTGACCACACACGACCGCTCTGACCACACTGACCGCTCTGACCACACATGACCGCTCTGACCACACTGACCGCTCTGACCTCATTTAGTCCTGGTTTAGTCCAGGTTTAGTTCTGGTTTAGTCCTGGTTTAGGCCTCATTTAGTCCAGGTTTGGTCCAGGTTTAAGTCCTGGTTTTGTCCAGGTTTAGTCCTGGTTTAGTCTTGGTTTAGTTCTTATTTAGTCCTGGTTTAGTCTAGGTTTAGTCCTGGTTTAGTCCTCATTTAGTCCTGGTTTAATCCAGGATTAGACCTGGTTTGGTCCTGGTGTAGGCCTCATTTAGGCCTCATTTAGTCTTGGTTTGGTCCAGGTTTTGTCCTGGTTTAGCCCTGATTTAGTCCTTGTTTAGTCCTGGTTTAGTCCAGGTTTAGTCCTGGTTTAGTCCTCATTTAGTCCTGGTTTAATCCAGGTTTAGTCCAGGTTTAGTCCTAGTTTAGTCCTGGTTTAGTCCTGGTTTAGGCCTCATTTAGTCCTGGTTTAGTCCTGGGTTAGTCCTGGTTTAGTCCTGGTTTAGGCCTCATTTAGTCCTGGTTTAGTCCTGGGTTAGTCCTGGGTTAGTCCTGGTTTAGTCCTGGTTTAGTACAGGTTTAGTCCTGGTTTAGTTCTTGTTTAGTTCTGGTTTAGTCCTGGTTTAGGCCTCATTTAGTCCAGGTTCAGCCCTGGTTTAGTCCTGGTTTAGTCCAAGTTTAGTCCTAGTTTTGACCTGGTTTCGTCAAAGTTAAGTCCTGGTTTAGTCCTGGTTTAGTTCTTGTTTAGTTCTGGTTTAGTCCTGTTATAGGCCTCATTTAATCCAGGTTTAGTCCTGGTTTAGTCCTGTTTAGTCCAGGTTCAGACCTAGTTTAGTGCTGGTTTAGTCCTGGTTTAGTCCAAGTTTAGTCCTGGTTTAGTCCTGGTTTAGGCCTCATTTAGTCCAGGTTTAGTCCTGGTTCAGTCCAAATTTAGTCCTGGTTTTGTTTTGTTTTAGTCCTGGTTAAATTTGGGTTCGGAGCCACAACACAGCATGAGCCGAGACCACATCAGGGTTAAAACGTCTATTGTTTTTTTAAAAAAGCTGACAAAGTGGATTCTCGAGTCAAACTTTATTGACACAAACTCGACGATCATTGACACAGGACGGTTCAGCCCCAGGGCAGCTGCGGCTACAGAAGGATCTTACCACATTTAAATACTTTAGGAAAAGCACTTCATAAACATGTTTTATTCATTTAAATCCAATATTTAAGTTCAATCAAACCCAAATGTATGTATTTATATAATATATATATATATATATATATATATATATATATATATATATATATATATATATATATATTTAACCACTGTGCTAACCACTCTGCCACCGGGCCCACTCACCACAAGAGACACAGAACAACCACAACCTGGTCCCAAGTCAGCCTGAACCCGGTCCAAACCAGGTCTTTTTGGGGTCTTTGTGGGGTCTTTGTGGGGTCTTTAGGGGGTGTTTGTGGGGTCTTTGTGGGGTCTTTGTGGGGTCTTTGTAGGGTCTTTGTGGGGTCTTTTTGGGGTCTTTGTGGGGTCTTTGTGGGGTCTTTAGGGGGTGTTTGTGGGGTCTTTGTGGGGTCTTTGTGGGGTCTTTGTAGGGTCTTTGTGGGGTCTTTTTGGGGTCTTTGTGGGGTCTTTTTGGGGTCTTTAGGGGGTCTTTGTGGGGTCTTTGTGGGATCTTTTGGGGATCTTTTTGGGGTCTTTAGGGGGTCTTTGTGGGGTCTTTGTGGGGTCTTTTTGGGGTCTTTAGGGGGTCTTTGTGGGGTCTTTGTGGGGTCTTTTTGGGGTCTTTGTGGGGTCTTTTTGGGGTCTTTAGGGGGTCTTTGTGGGGTCTTTGTGGGATCTTTTGGGGATCTTTTTGGGGTCTTTAGGGGGTCTTTGTGGGGTCTTTGTGGGGTCTTTTTGGGGTCTTTAGGGGGTCTTTGTGGGGTCTCACCTTCTGATCGATGATGGAGCAGGCCACCTCTCGGACTTGGCTCAAACTCAGGTCTCCAGAGTCCAGCAGAACTGGTTCTCGGCTCAGTCCGATCTGGATCTGGAAGGAGACGACGCCCCCTGGTGGAGCTGCCCCGCCCTCGTCCTCTGTCGTCCCGGGAAACGGCAGAGGGCTGGGCGCGCGGATCAGGGGCGGAGCCGACATCTTTTACACAAACACAGAGAAAACAAAGTCTGAGCTGAGTTTGGATTTGGAAAAAACATCAAAACTAAAATCTGAACCAATTTGAGAGTTAGCACTAGCCTCAGAGCTAGCATTAGACTCAAAATTAGCATTAGCCTGAGAGTTAGCGTTAGCCTCAAATTTAGCTATAGCTTGACAGTAAGTGCTAACCTGACAGTTAGTGCTAGCCTCAAAAGGTAGCGTTAGCCTCAAAGTTAGCTTTAGCCCTAAAGTTAGCGGTAGCCCCAAAGTTAGCGTTAGCCTCAAAGTTAGCGTTAGCCTCAAAGTTAGCGTTAGCCTCAAAGTTAGCGTTAGCCTCAGAGTTAGCGTTAGCCTCAGAGTTAGCGTTGGCCTCAGAGTTAGCGTTGGCCTCAGAGTTGGCGGTAGCTTCAAAGTTAGCGGTAGCTTCAGAATTAGCGTTAGCCTTAAAGTTAGCAGTAACTTCAAAGTTAGCAGTAGCCTCAGAGCTTGGATCAGAGTTAGCATCAGCCTCAGTGTTAGCGTTAGCTTCAAAGTTAGCAGTAGCCTCAGAGCTTGGATCAGAGTTAGCATCAGCCTCAGAGTTAGCGTTAGCCTCAAAGTTAGCAGTAGCCTCAGAGCTTGGATCAGAGTTAGCATTAGCCTCAGAGTTAGCGTTAGCCTCATAGTTAGCATTAGCCTCATGTTGTATATTGCTATGTTGCTGGTGCTTCTTCCTTGCTCATGCTGAGTCGAGGGAGGGCATCTGACACAAACCTGACGTGGACACGAGGAGAACATGAGTCAGACGTTTCAGCTTTGACTTCTTCTTTCCAAAGAAACAACCAAACATTTACAGAAGATTTGACACATTTGGACTTTTCCTTTTTCAAAATAACTTTATTTAAACTGAACTTGTTTCTCACAATTGTAACTTCAGTTTCCATGACGACGACTTTTTCTGATTGAACTTTTCACCTGAAAGTCGTTCGTTCTGTGCATTTCGAATTGTGACTTGACCTGGACTCACCCAACGCCTCCGTCTTTCCTTCCTCGCTTCCTTCAATGCTTCCTCATCCAAAGTTCCTAGCTCCTTTCCTTCTCTTCATTTTGTATCTAAAATATGTCAAAATCAATCTAAACGCCATGTTCATTGTTGCCTTCATGCGACCTTTCCTAGCATCTCGTTCAGTCGGCAGCGAGAGATTTTAGATGAAGTGTCCTTACCATGTGTCCTAGCGCTTTGTCCTTTTAATCCCGTGAGCCGTGTCCAAACTGTCAAGTCCTCGTGCGCTTCCTAGCTCCTTAAATCCATCCTCGCGTCCTCGTGTCCTTGTGATGAGAAAAGTGTGAAATCTCCAGAGCAACAAGCGGCAGAAAAAAATGGAAAAGAGAAAAGAGACGGAGGGTTGAGAGAGGGGAGGAGGAGTTAGGGAAGGAGAGGAGAGGAGGAAAGGAGAGGAGGAGTTAGGAGAAGAGAGAGGAAAGGAGAGGAGGAGTTAGGAGAGGAGAGAGGAAAGGAGAGGAGGAGTTAGGAGAGGAGAGAGGAAAGGAGGAGTTAGGAGAGGAGAGAGGAAAGGAGAGAAGGAGTTAGGAGAGGAGAGAGGAGAGGAGAGGAGGAGTTAGGAGAGGAGAGAGGAAAGGAGAGGAGGAGTTAGGAGAGGAGAGAGGAAAGGAGGAGTTAGGAGAGGAGAGAGGAAAGGAGAGAAGGAGTTAGGAGAGGAGAGAGGAGAGGAGAGGAGGAGTTAGGAGAGGAGAGAGGAAAGGAGAGGAGGAGTTAGGAGAGGAGAGAGGAAAGGAGAGAAGGAAAGTGGACAAGAGACAGGAGAGAGGAACACGCTGAAGCCGTGGAGACCTGATCGAGTCATCGCCGCAGTAACAGAGTCACAGAGGGGGGAGGGAGGGGGGAGGAAGAGAGAGGGAGGGGGGAGGAAGAGAGAGGGAGGGGGGAGGAGGGGAGGGAGGGAGGAGGAAGGAGGGAGGGAGGAAGAGAGAGAGGGAGAGAGGAGGGAGGAGGGAGGAGGGAGGGAGGAAGAGAGAGAGGGAGAGAGGAGGGAGGATGGAGGGAGGAAGGAGGGAGGGAGGAGGGAGGGAGGGAGGAAGGAGGGAGGGAGGAAGAGAGGGAGGGAGAGAGGAGGGAGGGAGGAAGGAGGGAGGGAGGAGGGAGGAGGGAGGGAGGGAGAGAGGAGGGAGGAAGAGAGAGAGGGAGAGAGGAGGGAGGAGGGAGGAAGGAGGGAGGGAGGAGGGAGGAAGGAGGGAGGGAGGAGGGAGGACTCTGTGGGTTCAGACTCTGTGGGTTCAGACTCTGTGGGTTTAGACTCTGTGGGTTCAGACTCTGTGGGTTCAGACTCTGTGGGTTCAGACTCTGTGGGTTTAGACTCTGTGGGTTCAGACTCTGTGGGTTCAGACTCTGTGGGTTCAGACTCTGTGGGTTCAGACTCTGTGGGTTTAGACTCTGTGGGTTCAGACTCTGTGGGTTCAGACTCTGTGGGTTCAGACTCTGTGGGTTCAGACTCTGTGGGTTTAGACTCTGTGGGTTCAGACTCTGTGGGTTCAGACTCTGTGGGTTCAGACTCTGTGGGTTTAGACTCTGTGGGTTCAGACTCTGTGGGTTTAGACTCTGTGGGTTTAGACTCTGTGGGTTCAGACTCTGTGGGTTCAGACTCTGTGGGTTCAGACTCTGTGGGTTCAGACTCTGTGGGTTCAGACTCTGTGGGTTTAGACTCTGTGGGTTTAGACTCTGTGGGTTCAGACTCTGTGGGTTTAGACTCTGTGGGTTTAGACTCTGTGGGTTCAGACTCTGTGGGTTCAGACTCTGTGGGTTTAGACTCTGTGGGTTCAGACTCTGTGGGTTCAGACTCTGTGGGTTTAGACTCTGTGGGTTCAGACTCTGTGGGTTCAGACTCTGTGGGTTCAGACTCTGTGGGTTTAGACTCTGTGGGTTCAGACTCTGTGGGTTTAGACTCTGTGGGTTCAGACTCTGTGGGTTTAGACTCTGTGGGTTTAGACTCTGTGGGTTCAGACTCTGTGGGTTCAGACTCTGTGGGTTCAGACTCTGTGGGTTCAGACTCTGTGGGTTTAGACTCTGTGGGTTCAGACTCTGTGGGTTTAGACTCTGTGGGTTTAGACTCTGTGGGTTTAGACTCTGTGGGTTCAGACTCTGTGGGTTTAGACTCTGTGGGTTTAGACTCTGTGGGTTCAGACTCTGTGGGTTCAGACTCTGTGGGTTTAGACTCTGTGGGTTCAGACTCTGTGGGTTCAGACTCTGTGGGTTCAGACTCTGTGGGTTTAGACTCTGTGGGTTCAGACTCTGTGGGTTCAGACTCTGTGGGTTCAGACTCTGTGGGTTTAGACTCTGTGGGTTTAGACTATGTGGGTTTAGACTCTGTGGGTTCAGACTCTGTGGGTTCAGACTCTGTGGGTTTAGACTCTGTGGGTTTAGACTCTGTGGGTTCAGACTCTGTGGGTTCAGACTCTGTGGGTTCAGACTCTGTGGGTTTAGACTCTGTGGGTTCAGACTCTGTGGGTTCAGACTCTGTGGGTTCAGACTCTGTGGGTTTAGACTCTGTGGGTTTAGACTCTGTGGGTTTAGACTCTGTGGGTTCAGACTCTGTGGGTTCAGACTCTGTGGGTTCAGACTCTGTGGGTTCAGACTCTGTGGGTTCAGACTCTGTGGGTTTAGACTCTGTGGGTTCAGACTCTGTGGGTTTAGACTCTGTGGGTTCAGACTCTGTGGGTTCAGACTCTGTGGGTTCAGACTCTGTGGGTTCAGACTCTGTGGGTTCAGACTCTGTGGGTTTAGACTCTGTGGGTTTAGACTCTGTGGGTTCAGACTCTGTGGGTTCAGACTCTGTGGGTTTAGACTCTGTGGGTTCAGACTCTGTGGGTTTAGACTCTGTGGGTTTAGACTCTGTGGGTTTAGACTCTGTGGGTTCAGACTCTGTGGGTTCAGACTCTGTGGGTTTAGACTCTGTGGGTTTAGACTCTGTGGGTTTAGACTCTGTGGGTTCAGACTCTGTGGGTTTAGACTCTGTGGGGTTGCCGTGGTCTTCAGGTCAGACCTTGGCAGGAAAGACAAAAGGAGGCCTTGGTCCTGATGGTGCTCCATCGCCGCAGACACGAAGGGGGAGGGAGACGTTTCCACGGAGACGCATGCCTCCCACTCGTCTCCGCGGCGACACTCAGAACCTCGTGTCCCTCTTTTAATGTTCCTGCTTTAGACCTAGTTTAATCCTGGTTTAGTCCTGGTTTAGTCCTGGGTTAGACCTGGTTTGGACCTGGTTTAGTCCTGCTTTAGACCTAGTTTAATCCTGGTTTAGTCCTGGTTTAGTCCTGGGTTAGACCTGGTTTAGACCTGGTTTGGACCTGGTTTAGACCTGGTTAGACCTGGTTTAGACCTGGTTTAGACCTGGTTTAGACCTGGTTTAGACCTGGTTTAGACCTGGTTTAGACCTGGTTTAGTCCTGTTGGAGCAGGTTATTTGTGGTATGCAGCTTTAGTGCTGAGGATGATTCATTTCAGAGACAGAAGTGAGAAAACCAAGAAAATATTATTTCAAACATGGAAATTAATTTACAAAAGGTCAGATCAGTCTGAGTCCTGGTTTAGTCCTGGTTTGGACCTGGTTTAGACCTGGTTTAGTCCTGGTTTAGTCCTGGTTTAGACCTGGTTTAGACTTGGTTTAGTCCTGGTTTAGACCTGGTTTAGACCTGGTTTAGACCTGGTTTAGTCCTGGTTTAGACTTGGTTTAGTCCTGGTTTAGTCCTGGTTTGGACCTGGTTTAGACCTGGTTTAGTCCTGGTTTAGTCCTGGTTTAGACCTGGTTTAGACTTGGTTTAGTCCTGGTTTAGACCTGGTTTAGACTTGGTTTAGTCCTGGTTTAGACTTGGTTTAGTCCTGGTTTAGACCTGGTTTAGTCCTGGTTTAGACTTGGTTTAGTCCTGGTTTAGACTTGGTTTAGTCCTGGTTTAGACCTGGTTTAGTCCTGGTTTAGACTCTGTGGGTTGGTGGATTGTGACTCAGACGAGTTCACGTCAAATCAATAAAATTCTCAGACACAGATTTTATTTGAGATTCAACCTGAGGAAACGAACACGGAACGTTTAACAGACACGACGGTGAGAACCAGGAGGAACCAGGAGGAACCAGGAGGAACCAGGAGGAACCAGGAGGAACTGGGAGGAACCAGGAGGAACCAGGAGGAACTGGGAGGAACCGGGAGGAACCGGGAGGAACCGGGAGGAACCGGGAGGAACCTGGGGTTCCTGTACAGGTCTTATACTGAGAGTCCTGTGGTGCCGGGGGTTCCTGTACAGGTCTTATACTGAGAGTCCTGTGGTGCCGGGGGTTCCTGTACAGGTCTTATACTGAGAGTCATGTGGTGCCGGGGGTTCCTGTACAGGTCTTATACTGAGAGTCATGTGGTGCCGGGGGTTCCTGTACAGGCCTTATACTGAGAGTCATGTGGTGCCGGGGGTTCCTGTACAGGTCTTATACTGAGAGTCATGTGGTGCCTGAGGTTCCTGTACAGGTCTTATACTGAGAGTCATGTGGTGCCTGAGGTTCCTGTACAGGTCTTATACTGAGAGTCATGTGGTGCCGGAGGTTCCTGTACAGGTCTTATACTGAGAGTCATGTGGTGCCGGGGGTTCCTGTACAGGTCTTATACTGAGAGTCATGTGGTGCCGGGGGTTCCTGTACAGGTCTTATACTGAGAGTCATGTGGTGCCTGAGGTTCCTGTACAGGTCTTATACTGAGAGTCATGTGGTGCCGGAGGTTCCTGTACAGGTCTTATACTGAGAGTCATGTGGTGCCGGGGGTTCCTGTACAGGTCTTATACTGAGAGTCATGTGGTGCCGGGGGTTCCTGTACAGGTCTTATACTGAGAGTCATGTGGTGCCGGGGGTTCCTGTACAGGTCTTATACTGAGAGTCATGTGGTGCCGGGGGTTCCTGTACAGGTCTTATACTGAGAGTCATGTGGTGCCGGGGGTTCCTGTATAGGTCTTATACTGAGAGTAATGTGGTGCCTGAGGTTCCTGTACAGGCCTTATACTGAGAGTCATGTGGTGCCGGGGGTTCCTGTACAGGCCTTAAACTGAGAGTAATGTGGTGCCGGAGGTTCCTGTACAGGTCTTATACTGAGAGTCATGTGGTGCCGGGGGTTCCTGTATAGGTCTTATACTGAGAGTCATGTGGTGCCGGGGGTTCCTGTACAGGTCTTATACTGAGAGTCATGTGGTGCCGGGGGTTCCTGTACAGGTCTTATACTGAGAGTCATGTGGTGCCGGGGGTTCCTGTATAGGTCTTATACTGAGAGTAATGTGGTGCCTGAGGTTCCTGTACAGGTCTTATACTGAGAGTCATGTGGTGCCGGAGGTTCCTGTACACGTCTTATACTGAGAGTCATGTGGTGCCGGGGGTTCCTGTACAGGTCTTATACTGAGAGTAAAGTGGTGCCGGGGGTTCCTGTACAGGTCTTATACTGAGAGTCATGTGGTGCCTGAGGTTCCAAACTGTCCATGAGATCATCACAGTCTGAGTTCATCTACAGCTGCTCCATGTGTGAGCTTCCAGATTTCTAAAGTCTGTGATGAACAGTTTGTTAGTTGTTGTTGTTTTTGTTGTTGTTGTTGTTGTTGTTGTTTTATGGCGGTTGGCATCCAAGTGTTGCATTACCGCCAGACTTTAGTCCTCAGACTCTGTCGTAGTCCGTAAAAGTACTCCTTCCATTGCTTTGGTGTTACAAAGCCCATGAGGTCATGATATGTCTTTTTGACTAGAATAGTTGTTGTTGTTTCAGAGACCGACCGGCTTTATTCCAGGGAGACTCTTCTTCATCTTCCTCTCCTTCTTTGACGTTCGGTGCTTCCACCGTACAGCTTTATTCTTTAGGCTTCATTCTTCAGGCTTTAATATTTCCACTGATGTCGCTGCTTGGTAGCCGTGCGTCTACGAGACTGGGCGAGGACAGGAGACCACCCCCACCCCCATCTCGTCACTCTGATCACTCTGACTCCCCAAAAGCAGACCCCCATCACTCCGACTCCCATTTAGCGCCTTTAGCCTGTTTTCTATATCTGCCCAATCAAGCTCCTTTGTTCCAAGGAATCTCCCTGCAGCTTTAGCAATGATCCTGATCCTTTCAGTTCTGCTTTGAGCCTGAGCAGCACAGTTTACAACATCCACCATAAAGAGTACAAAATCCTCTCTATCCACAACCAGGGTATTCTCATTAATTCTGGAACCTGCACACTTGGGACCTCCACTCTTGAAACCTTCACACTTCTTGGGAGCCACGCTGGCCTTTCTCATTTCGCCCTGGCTGGGAGCAGCGCTGGCTCCTCTCTCTGTATTTACTCTAAACTCGTTACTTGAAACTTTCTTGACTGCATCCGCATAGGATATACCTTGAGAGACCTTTATTTTATGCACCTCAGCAGCTCTTTTGCTAAACCTGCATCCCCCGTAGGCAGAGCTATGTTCTTCCCCACAGTTACAGCAC
Organism: Eucyclogobius newberryi; assembly: GCF_026437365.1. Classification (NCBI taxonomy): domain Eukaryota; kingdom Metazoa; phylum Chordata; class Actinopteri; order Gobiiformes; family Gobiidae; genus Eucyclogobius; species Eucyclogobius newberryi. The sequence goes on along the minus strand of NW_027315942.1, from coordinate 8,567 downwards.
TTCAGTTTTGCTCCCACGTCACACTTCCCATACTCGTTATCTCCTGCACATTTACCACATCTTTGCCTCCCTCTACAGACCGCTGCAATATGCCCAAAGCGCTGGCACTTAAAGCAACGCAGGGGCGGTGGAACATATGGCCTAACGTCATGGCACATGAACCCAATGAACACCTTACTAGGCAGGCACCTCCCTTCAAGTGTTACCATTACCGACAAGCTGTCACATCTTACCCCAGACCGGGTCACCTTCAACCGCCTAGCGTCCAGCACCGTAGCTCCAGTCAAATTCTCCTTAACTTCTTCCACAGACGTCGCCGTAGGGACACCTATGATAACTCCTCTGACCGTGTTTCTTTCAGCATCAGACACAAGAATGTCCTTTCCACCCAGACGTTTAGTTCCAATCGCCTTCCGTTGCTGAGCCGCGTCCTTGCACACGACCAGCAGCGAGCCATCTCTAAGGACACTCGCACTCTTGATCACTCCCACAGCTACAGTTAGGCTCTTTGACAATGCCACTGAATTCCACTCCTTAAAGGATGCACTATCCTGTGCAAGCTTTATGATCACCTTACAGTCTCTGCTCTCACCCCGGATATCAATAGCTTCAGCCTCATCCTGCTGCTCATTCCCAGAACCCTCGGACGAGCTAAGGGACTTTTTACGTTTCCGGGCACGAGCAGCCAGAAAAGGCTGCTCCTCCTCCCCTCCTCCAGGGGGAGGGGTCAGGGGGAGGGGTCAGGGGACAGGGGGAGTGGCAGTACTGAGTCATGACCAGTCCATCTCTAATCTGACATTTTGGGCCAAAGTCCTTTCACAGATTTCCTCTTAATAAACGACTCATTAGATGTTTTTCAGGTTTAAGAGCTGCTGTTGTCATGGTGACTGAGACTGCTGTTGTCATGGTGAGACTGCTGTTGTCATGGTGACTGAGACTGCTGTTGTCATGGTGAGACTGCTGTTGTCATGGTGACTGAGACTGCTGTTGTCATGGTGAGACTGCTGTTGTCATGGTGACTGAGACTGCTGTTGTCATGGTGACTGAGACTGCTGTTGTCATGGTGACTGAGACTGCTGTTGTCATGGTGAGACTGCTGTTGTCATGGTGACTGAGACTGCTGTTGTCATGGTGACTGAGACTGCTGTTGTCATGGTGACTGAGACTGCTGTTGTCATGGTGAGACTGCTGTTGTCATGGTGACTGAGACTGCTGTTGTCATGGTGAGACTGCTGTTGACATGGTGACTGAGACTGCTGTTGTCATGGTGACTGAGACTGCTGTTGTCATGGTGAGACTGCTGTTGTCATGGTGACTGAGACTGCTGTTGTCATGGTGACTGAGACTGCTGTTGTCATGGTGAGACTGCTGTTGTCATGGTGACTGAGACTGCTGTTGTCATGGTGACTGAGACTGTTGTTGTCATGGTGAGACTGCTGTTGTCATGGTGACTGAGACTGCTGTTGTCATGGTGAGACTGCTGTTGTCATGGTGAGACTGCTGTTGTCATGGTGACTGAGACTGCTGTTGTCATGGTGAGACTGCTGTTGTCATGGTGAGACTGCTGTTGTCATGGTGACTGAGACTGCTGTTGTCATGGTGAGACTGCTGTTGTCATGGTGAGACTGCTGTTGTCATGGTGACTGAGACTGCTGTTGTCATGGTGAGACTGCTGTTGTCATGGTGACTGAGACTGCTGTTGTCATGGTGACTGAGACTGCTGTTGTCATGGTGACTGAGACTGCTGTTGTCATGGTGAGACTGCTGTTGTCATGGTGACTGAGACTGCTGTTGTCATGGTGACTGAGACTGCTGTTGTCATGGTGAGACTGCTGTTGTCATGGTGACTGAGACTGCTGTTGTCATGGTGACTGAGACTGCTGTTGTCATGGTGAGACTGCTGTTGTCATGGTGACTGAGACTGCTGTTGTCATGGTGAGACTGCTGTTGTCATGGTGACTGAGACTGCTGTTGTCATGGTGACTGAGACTGCTGTTGTCATGGTGAGACTGCTGTTGTCATGGTGACTGAGACTGCTGTTGTCATGGTGAGACTGCTGTTGTCATGGTGAGACTGCTGTTGTCATGGTGACTGAGACTGCTGTTGTCATGGTGAGACTGCTGTTGTCATGGTGAGACTGCTGTTGTCATGGTGACTGAGACTGCTGTTGTCATGGTGAGACTGCTGTTGTCATGGTGAGACTGCTGTTGTCATGGTGACTGAGACTGCTGTTGTCATGGTGAGACTGCTGTTGTAATGGTGACTGAGACTGCTGTTGTCATGGTGACTGAGACTGCTGTTGTCATGGTGACTGAGACTGCTGTTGTTATGGTGAGACAGCTGTTGTCATGGTGACTGAGACTGCTGTTGTCATGGTGACTGAGACTGCTGTTGTCATGGTGACTGAGACTGCTGTTGTCATGGTGAGACTGCTGTTGTCATGGTGACTGAGACTGCTGTTGTCATGGTGACTGAGACTGCTGTTGTCATGGTGAGACTGCTGTTGTCATGGTGACTGAGACTGCTGTTGTCATGGTGAGACTGCTGTTGTCATGGTGAGACTGCTGTTGTCATGGTGACTGAGACTGCTGTTGTCATGGTGAGACTGCTGTTGTCATGGTGAGACTGCTGTTGTCATGGTGACTGAGACTGCTGTTGTCATGGTGAGACTGCTGTTGTCATGGTGAGACTGCTGTTGTCATGGTGACTGAGACTGCTGTTGTCATGGTGAGACTGCTGTTGTCATGGTGACTGAGACTGCTGTTGTCATGGTGACTGAGACTGCTGTTGTCATGGTGACTGAGACTGCTGTTGTTATGGTGAGACAGCTGTTGTCATGGTGACTGAGACTGCTGTTGTCATGGTGACTGAGACTGCTGTTGTCATGGTGACTGAGACTGCTGTTGTCATGGTGAGACTGCTGTTGTCATGGTGACTGAGACTGCTGTTGTCATGGTGAGACTGCTGTTGTCATGGTGACTGAGACTGCTGTTGTCATGGTGACTGAGACTGCTGTTGTCATGGTGAGACTGCTGTTGTCATGGTGACTGAGACTGCTGTTGTCATGGTGACTGAGACTGCTGTTGTCATGGTGAGACTGCTGTTGTCATGGTGACTGAGACTGCTGTTGTCATGGTGACTGAGACTGCTGTTGTCATGGTGAGACTGCTGTTGTCATGGTGACTGAGACTGCTGTTGTCATGGTGAGACTGCTGTTGTCATGGTGAGACTGCTGTTGTCATGGTGACTGAGACTGCTGTTGTCATGGTGAGACTGCTGTTGTCATGGTGACTGAGACTGCTGTTGTCATGGTGAGACTGCTGTTGTCATGGTGAGACTGCTGTTGTCATGGTGAGACTGCTGTTGTCATGGTGACTGAGACTGCTGTTGTCATGGTGAGACTGCTGTTGTCATGGTGACTGAGACTGCTGTTGTCATGGTGACTGAGACTGCTGTTGTCATGGTGACTGAGACTGCTGTTGTTATGGTGAGACAGCTGTTGTCATGGTGACTGAGACTGCTGTTGTCATGGTGAGACAGCTGTTGTCATGGTGACATATGACATCCTCCTGAACACTGACACGGGCAAAGCCTCAGTCTTAATTCTGTTGATCTGATGCTGCTTTTGACACTGTCCATCATGGGACACTCTTACAGAGACTAGAGGACAGGGTGGGACACTCTTACAGAGACTAGAGGACAGGGTGGGACACTCTTACATAGACTAGAGGACAGGGTGGGACACTCTTACATAGACTAGAGGACAGGGTGGGACACTCTTACAGAGACTAGAGGACAGGGTGGGACACTCTTACAGAAACTAGAGGACAGGGTGGGACACTCTTACAGAAACTAGAGGACAGGGTGGGACACTCTTACAGAGACTAGAGGACAGGGTGGGACACTCTTACAGAGACTAGAGGACAGGGTGGGACACTCTTACAGAGACTAGAGGACAGGGTGGGACACTCTTACAGAGACTAGAGGACTGGGTGGGATCCTCTTACAGAGACTAGAGGACAGGGTGGGACACTCTTACAGAGACTAGAGGACAGGGTGGGACACTCTTACAGAGACTAGAGGACAGGGTGGGACACTCTTACAGAGACTAGAGGACTTGTTGGGACCCTCTTACATAGACTAGAGGACAGGGTGGGACCCTCTTACAGAGACTAGAGGACAGGGTGGGACACTCTTACATAGACTAGAGGACTGGGTGGGACCCTCTTACAGAGACTAGAGGACAGGGTGGGACACTCTTACATAGACTAGAGGACTGGGTGGGACCCTCTTACAGAGACTAGAGGACAGGGTGGGACACTCTTACAGAGACTAGAGGACAGGGTGGGACACTCTTACAGAGACTAGAGGACAGGGTGGGACACTCTTACATAGACTAGAGGACAGGGTGGGACACTCTTACATAGACTAGAGGACTGGGTGGGACACTCTTACAGAGACTAGAGGACAGGGTGGGACACTCTTACAGAAACTAGAGGACAGGGTGGGACACTCTTACAGAAACTAGAGGACAGGGTGGGACACTCTTACAGAGACTAGAGGACAGGGTGGGACACTCTTACAGAGACTAGAGGACAGGGTGGGACACTCTTACAGAGACTAGAGGACAGGGTGGGACACTCTTACAGAGACTAGAGGACAGGGTGGGACACTCTTACAGAGACTAGAGGACTGGGTGGGACCCTCTTACATAGACTAGAGGACAGGGTGGGACACTCTTACAGAGACTAGAGGACAGGGTGGGACACTCTTACAGAGACTAGAGGACAGGGTGGGACACTCTTACAGAGACTAGAGGACTGGGTGGGATCCTCTTACAGAGACTAGAGGACAGGGTGGGACACTCTTACAGAGACTAGAGGACAGGGTGGGACACTCTTACAGAGACTAGAGGACAGGGTGGGACACTCTTACAGAGACTAGAGGACAGGGTGGGACACTCTTACAGAGACTAGAGGACTTGTTGGGACCCTCTTACATAGACTAGAGGACTGGGTGGGACCCTCTTACAGAGACTAGAGGACAGGGTGGGACACTCTTACATAGACTAGAGGACTGGGTGGGACCCTCTTACAGAGACTAGAGGACAGGGTGGGACACTCTTACAGAGACTAGAGGACAGGGTGGGACACTCTTACAGAGACTAGAGGACAGGGTGGGACACTCTTACATAGACAAGAGGACAGGGTGGGACACTCTTACATAGACTAGAGGACTGGGTGGGACACTCTTACAGAGACTAGAGGACAGGGTGGGACACTCTTACAGAAACTAGAGGACAGGGTGGGACACTCTTACAGAGACTAGAGGACAGGGTGGGACACTCTTACAGAGACTAGAGGACAGGGTGGGACACTCTTACAGAGACTAGAGGACAGGGTGGGACACTCTTACAGAGACTAGAGGACAGGGTGGGACACTCTTACAGAGACTAGAGGACTGGGTGGGACCCTCTTACAGAGACTAGAGGACAGGGTGGGACACTCTTACAGAGACTAGAGGACAGGGTGGGACACTCTTACAGAGACTAGAGGACAGGGTGGGACACTCTTACAGAGACTAGAGGACAGGGTGGGACACTCTTACATAGACTAGAGGACAGGGTGGGACACTCTTACAGAGACTAGAGGACTGGGTGGGACACTCTTACAGAGACTAGAGGACAGGGTGGGACACTCTTACATAGACTAGAGGACAGGGTGGGACACTCTTACAGAGACTAGAGGACTGGGTGGGACACTCTTACAGAGACTAGAGGACAGGGTGGGACCCTCTTACAGAGACTAGAGGACAGGGTGGGACACTCTTACATAGACTAGAGGACAGGGTGGGACACTCTTACAGAGACTAGAGGACTGGGTGGGACACTCTTACAGAGACTAGAGGACTGGGTGGGACACTCTTACAGAGACTAGAGGACTGGGTGGGACCCTCTTACAGAGACTAGAGGACAGGGTGGGACACTCTTACAGAGACTAGAGGACTGGGTGGGACCCTCTTACATAGACTAGAGGACAGGGTGGGACACTCTTACAGAGACTAGAGGACTGGGTGGGACACTCTTACAGAGACTAGAGGACAGGGTGGGACACTCTTACAGAGACTAGAGGACAGGGTGGGACACTCTTACAGAGACTAGAGGACAGGGTGGGACCCTCTTACAGAGACTAGAGGACTTGTTGGGACACTCTTACAGAGACTAGAGGACAGGGTGGGACACTCTTACAGAGACTAGAGGACTGGGTGGGACCTTCTTACAGAGACTAGAGGACTGGGTGGGACACTCTTACAGAGACTAGAGGACAGGGTGGGACACTCTTACAGAGACTAGAGGACAGGGTGGGACACTCTTACAGAGACTAGAGGACAGGGTGGGACCTTCTTACAGAGACTAGAGGACTGGGTGGGACACTCTTACAGAGACTAGAGGACAGGGTGGGACACTCTTACAGAAACTAGAGGACAGGGTGGGACCTCTTACAGAGACTAGAGGACAGGGTGGGACCCTCTTACAGAGACTAGAGGACAGGGTGGGACACTCTTACAGAGACTAGAGGACAGGGTGGGACACTCTTACATAGACTAGAGGACTGGGTGGGATCCTCTTACAGAGACTAGAGGACAGGGTGGGACACTCTTACAGAGACTAGAGGACAGGGTGGGACACTCTTACAGAGACTAGAGGACAGGGTGGGACACTCTTACAGAGACTAGAGGACTTGTTGGGACCCTCTTACAGAGACTAGAGGACAGGGTGGGACACTCTTACAGAGACTAGAGGACAGGGTGGGACACTCTTACATAGACTAGAGGACTGGGTGGGACCCTCTTACAGAGACTAGAGGACAGGGTGGGACCCTCTTACAGAGACTAGAGGACAGGGTGGGACACTCTTACAGAGACTAGAGGACAGGGTGGGACACTCTTACAGAGACTAGAGGACAGGGTGGGACACTCTTACATAGACTAGAGGACAGGGTGGGACACTCTTACAGAGACTAGAGGACAGGGTGGGACACTCTTACATAGACTAGAGGACAGGGTGGGACACTCTTACAGAGACTAGAGGACAGGGTGGGACACTCTTACAGAGACTAGAGGACAGGGTGGGACACTCTTACATAGACTAGAGGACAGGGTGGGACACTCTTACAGAGACTAGAGGACTGGGTGGGACACTCTTACAGAGACTAGAGGACAGGGTGGGACACTCTTACATAGACTAGAGGACAGGGTGGGACACTCTTACAGAGACTAGAGGACAGGGTGGGACACTCTTACAGAGACTAGAGGACAGGGTGGGACCCTCTTACAGAGACTAGAGGACAGGGTGGGACACTCTTACATAGACTAGAGGACAGGGTGGGACAGTCTTACAGAGACTAGAGGACTGGGTGGGACACTCTTACAGAGACTAGAGGACAGGGTGGGACACTCTTACAGAGACTAGAGGACAGGGTGGGACACTCTTACAGAGACTAGAGGACAGGGTGGGACCCTCTTACAGAGACTAGAGGACTTGGTGGGACACTCTTACAGAGACTAGAGGACAGGGTGGGACACTCTTACAGAGACTAGAGGACTGGGTGGGACCTCTTACAGAGACTAGAGGACAGGGTGGGACACTCTTACAGAGACTAGAGGACAGGGTGGGACACTCTTACAGAGACTAGAGGACAGGGTGGGACACTCTTACAGAGACTAGAGGACAGGGTGGGACCTTCTTACAGAGACTAGAGGACTGGGTGGGACACTCTTACAGAGACTAGAGGACAGGGTGGGACACTCTTACAGAGACTAGAGGACAGGGTGGGACCCTCTTACAGAGACTAGAGGACAGGGTGGGACACTCTTACAGAGACTAGAGGACAGGGTGGGACACTCTTACAGAGACTAGAGGACAGGGTGGGACACTCTTACAGAGACTAGAGGACAGGGTGGGACACTCTTACAGAGACTAGAGGACAGGGTGGGACACTCTTACAGAGACTAGAGGACTGGGTGGGACACTCTTACAGAGACTAGAGGACAGGGTGGGACACTCTTACAGAGACTAGAGGACAGGGTGGGACACTCTTACAGAGACTAGAGGACTGGGTGGGACCCTCTTACAGAGACTAGAGGACAGGGTGGGACACTCTTACAGAGACTAGAGGACAGGGTGGGACACTCTTACAGAGACTAGAGGACAGGGTGGGACACTCTTACAGAGACTAGAGGACAGGGTGGGACACTCTTACAGAGACTAGAGGACAGGGTGGGACACTCTTACAGAGACTAGAGGACAGGGTGGGACACTCTTACAGAGACTAGAGGACAGGGTGGGACACTCTTACAGAGACTAGAGGACTGGGTGGGACACTCTTACAGAGACTAGAGGACAGGGTGGGACACTCTTACAGAGACTAGAGGACAGGGTGGGACACTCTTACAGAGACTAGAGGACAGGGTGGGACACTCTTACAGAGACTAGAGGACAGGGTGGGACCCTCTTACAGAGACTAGAGGACTTGTTGGGACACTCTTACAGAGACTAGAGGACAGGG
>NW_027315941.1:0-95775 GCF_026437365.1 Eucyclogobius newberryi | reverse complement strand
CCTCTGCGGGTGCTCTCGTCTCTCTTTTCTAAGCTGGGCTCCTCCTCCAGAGGCCCCTGGGCTCCTCCTCTAGAGGCCCCTGGGAGCTCGAGGGTTCTTCAGGATCTTTGCTGTTCCTGCATTTTTCTGGACCGAGATGTTTGATGTTTTTCCTGGATCTGCTCAAGTCATTCCTCCAGTTTGAGGGTCATTCCTCCAGTTTGAGGGTCATTCCTCCAGTTTGAGGGTCATTCCTCCAGTTTGAGGGTCATTCCTCCAGTTTGAGCGTCATTCCTCCAGTTTGAGGGTCATTCCTCCAGTTTGAGGGTCATTCCTCCAGTTTGAGGGTCATTCCTCCAGTTTGAGCGTCATTCCTCCAGTTTGAGGGTCATTCCTCCAGTTTGAGGGTCATTCCTTGGGGCATTGACCCTCAAACTGGAGGAATGACTTGAGCAGATCCAGGAAAAACATCAAACATCTCGGTCCAGAAAAGTGGAGGCGGAGCTTCAGAGGCGGAGCTTGTGGTACTTCTTCTTCTTCTTCTTCTTCTTCTTCTTCTTCTTCTTCTTCTTCTTCTTCTTCTTCTTCTTCTTCTTCTTCTTCTTCTTCTTCTTCTTCTTCTTCTTCTTCTTCTTCTTCTTCTCGTTCCGTTACGTGATGGTTGATGGTTGTAATGTCACAGCTCGACAGGTTTAATGACACAATCTCTCCTCGGGTTGCGAGGGTTCAATTCCCACCTCGCTGATGTAATCATGGGCGCCACACTCACGTCAACACATTTGTCCACACTCACGTCCACCCTCACGTCCACACATTTGTCCACACTCACGTCAACACATTTGTCCACACTCACGTCCACACATTTGTCCACACTCACGTCCACACATTTGTCCACACTCACGTCAACACATTTGTCCACACTCACGTCCACCCTCACGTCCACACATTTGTCCACACTCACGTCCACACATTTGTCCACACTCACGTCCACACTCACGTCCACACATTTGTCCACACTCACGTCCACACATTTGTCCACACTCACGTCCACACTCACGTCCACACTCACGTCCACACATTTGTCCACACTCACGTCCACACATTTGTCCACACTCACGTCCACACATTTATCCACACTCACGTCCACACATTTGTCCACACTCACGTCCACACATTTGTCCACACTCACGTCCACACTCACGTCCACACATTTGTCCACACTCACGTCCACACATTTGTCCACACTCACGTCCACACTCACGTCCACACATTTATCCACACTCACGTCCACACATTTGTCCACACTCACGTCCACACTCACGTCCACACTCACGTCCACACTCACGTCCACACATTTATCCACACTCACGTCCACACATTTGTCCACACTCACGTCCACACTCACGTCCACACATTTGTCCACACTCACGTCCACACTCACGTCCACACATTTGTCCACACTCACGTCCACCCTCACGTCCACACATTTGTCCACACTCACGTCCACACATTTGTCCACACTCACGTCCACACATTTGTCCACACTCACGTCCACACATTTGTCCACACTCATGTCCACACTCACGTCCACACATTTGTCCACACTCACGTCCACACTCACGTCCACACTCACGTCCACACATTTGTCCACACTCACGTCCACACATTTGTCCACACTCACGTCCACACTCACGTCCACACATTTATCCACACTCACGTCCACACTCACGTCCACACTCACGTCCACACATTTGTCCACACTCACGTCCACACATTTATCCACACTCACGTCCACACATTTGTCCACACTCACGTCCACACTCACGTCCACACTCACGTCCACACATTTGTCCACACTCACGTCCACACATTTGTCCACACTCACGTCCACACATTTATCCACACTCACGTCCACACATTTGTCCACACTCACGTCAACACATTTGTCCACACTCACGTCCACCCTCACGTCCACACATTTGTCCACACTCACGTCCACACATTTGTCCACACTCACGTCCACACTCACGTCCACACATTTGTCCACACTCACGTCCACACATTTGTCCACACTCACGTCCACACTCACGTCCACACATTTATCCACACTCACGTCCACACATTTGTCCACACTCACGTCCACACTCACGTCCACACTCACGTCCACACATTTGTCCACACTCACGTCCACACATTTGTCCACACTCACGTCCACACATTTATCCACACTCACGTCCACACATTTGTCCACACTCACGTCCACACATTTGTCCACACTCACGTCCACACTCACGTCCACACATTTGTCCACACTCACGTCCACACATTTGTCCACACTCACGTCCACACTCACGTCCACACATTTATCCACACTCACGTCCACACATTTGTCCACACTCACGTCCACACTCACGTCCACACTCACGTCCACACTCACGTCCACACATTTATCCACACTCACGTCCACACATTTGTCCACACTCACGTCCACACTCACGTCCACACATTTGTCCACACTCACGTCCACACTCACGTCCACACATTTGTCCACACTCACGTCCACCCTCACGTCCACACATTTGTCCACACTCACGTCCACACATTTGTCCACACTCACGTCCACACATTTGTCCACACTCACGTCCACACATTTGTCCACACTCATGTCCACACTCACGTCCACACATTTGTCCACACTCACGTCCACACTCACGTCCACACTCACGTCCACACATTTGTCCACACTCACGTCCACACATTTATCCACACTCACGTCCACACATTTGTCCACACTCACGTCCACACTCACGTCCACACTCACGTCCACACATTTGTCCACACTCACGTCCACACATTTGTCCACACTCACGTCCACACATTTATCCACACTCACGTCCACACATTTGTCCACACTCACGTCAACACATTTGTCCACACTCACGTCCACCCTCACGTCCACACATTTGTCCACACTCACGTCCACACATTTGTCCACACTCACGTCCACACTCACGTCCACACATTTGTCCACACTCACGTCCACACATTTGTCCACACTCACGTCCACACTGACGTCCACACATTTGTCCACACTCACGTCCACACATTTGTCCACACTCACGTCCACACATTTGTCCACACTCACGTCCACACATTTATCCACACTCACGTCCACACATTTGTCCACACTCACGTCCACACTCACGTCCACACTCACGTCCACACATTTGTCCACACTCACGTCCACACATTTGTCCACACTCACGTCCACACATTTATCCACACTCACGTCCACACATTTGTCCACACTCACGTCCACACTCACGTCCACACTCACGTCCACACATTTATCCACACTCACGTCCACACATTTGTCCACACTCACGTCCACACTCACGTCCACACATTTGTCCACACTCACGTCCACACTCACGTCCACACATTTGTCCACACTCACGTCCACCCTCACGTCCACACATTTGTCCACACTCACGTCCACACATTTGTCCACACTCACGTCCACACATTTGTCCACACTCACGTCCACACATTTGTCCACACTCATGTCCACACTCACGTCCACACATTTGTCCACACTCACGTCCACACTCACGTCCACACTCACGTCCACACATTTGTCCACACTCACGTCCACACATTTGTCCACACTCACGTCCACACTCACGTCCACACATTTATCCACACTCACGTCCACACTCACGTCCACACTCACGTCCACACATTTGTCCACACTCACGTCCACACATTTATCCACACTCACGTCCACACATTTGTCCACACTCACGTCCACACTCACGTCCACACTCACGTCCACACATTTGTCCACACTCACGTCCACACATTTGTCCACACTCACGTCCACACATTTGTCCACACTCACGTCCACACATTTGTCCACACTCACGTCCACACATTTGTCCACACTCACGTCCACACTCACGTCCACACATTTATCCACACTCACGTCCACACATTTGTCCACACTCACGTCCACACATTTGTCCACACTCACGTCCACACTCACGTCCACACATTTGTCCACACTCACGTCCACACATTTGTCCACACTCACGTCCACACTCACGTCCACACATTTGTCCACACTCACGTCCACACTCACGTCCACACATTTGTCCACACTCACGTCCACACTCACGTCCACACATTTGTCCACACTCACGTCCAGACTCACATTTGTGACGAGAAGCGGCTCATTCTTTTGTAACAATCAGAAGAAAACATGCAACGTTCTCATTACTGTCCAGAGTCTGACCCTCTGCGTCCTCTGTGTCCTCTGCTTCCTCTGCGTCCCCTGCATCCCCTGCATCCTCTGCGTCCCCTGCATCCCCTGCATCCTCTGCGTCCCCTGCATCCTCTGCGTCCCCTGAATCCTCTGCGTCCCCTGCGTCCCCTGCATCCTCTGCGTCCCCTGCGTCCTCTGCGTCCCCTGCGTCCTCTGCTTCCTCTGTGTCCTCTGCGTCCCCTGCATCCTCTGCGTCCCCTGCATCCTCTGCGTCCCCTGAATCCTCTGCGTCCCCTGCGTCCTCTGCTTCCTCTGCGTCCTCTGCGTCACCTGCATCCTCTGCGTCCCCTGCGTCCCCTGCGTCCTCTGCTTCCTCTGCGTCCTCTTCGTCCCCTGCGTCCCCTGCGTCCCCTGCGTCCTCTGCGTCCTCTGCGTCCTCTGCGTCCCCTGCGTCCTCTGCGTCCTCTGCGTCCTCTGCATCCTCTGCGTCCTCTGCGTCGTGCAACGCTTTCAGGGGGTTTTATATGCAACGTTACCCATTTAAAAGATCATATTTAAATATTTTAAATTGTTAATCACCATGGCAACAGCTTTGTGCACAGCTGCAGTGGTCAAGCTAACTGCTTCTCACAGCTAATGCTAACTTTTATTCAATTGTTAAATATCAAATAAACAACCAATCAAATGTTAAAAACTATCTGATTATTTTTATGTGGAGATTATTTCATTTGTGTTATTTTTATATTCTGCCTCAACAGTAGCATTAGTGTTAGCATTAGTGTTAGCATTAGTGTTAGCATTAGCGTTAGCATTGAGACACAAACACCTCCTTTGTAAACACACTTTGATCCTTTGGTGAAGTATTCTTCTGTTCCACCACAGCTCACTGTAATCTGTCACCAAGTACTGTGCTAACAGAGAGCTAACAGAGAGCTAACAGAGAGCTAACAGAGAGCCAACAGAGAGCTAACAGAGAGCCAACAGAGAGCCAACAGAGAGCCAACAGAGAGCTAACAGAGAGCTAACAGAGAGCCAACAGAGAGCTAACAGAGAGCCAACAGAGAGCTAACAGAGAGCTAACAGAGAGCCAACAGAGAGCTAACAGAGAGCTAACAGAGAGCTAACACAGCGCTAACAGAGAGCTAACAGAGAGCTAACAGAGAGCTAACAGAGAGCCAACAGAGAGCCAACAGAGAGCTAACAGAGAGCTAACAGAGAGCCAACAGAGAGCTAACAGAGAGCTAACAGAGAGCTAACACAGCGCTAACAGAGAGCTAACAGAGAGCTAACAGAGAGATAACAGAGAGCTAACAGAGAGCTAAAACAGCGCTAACAGAGAGCTAACACAGACCTAAAACAGAACTATCACTCAGCTAACACAGAGCAAACACAGAGCACATCATGTGACTGGAGACGTCCCTCTGGTCAAACATCACGTGACTGGAGACGTCCCTCTGGTCAAACATCACGTGACTGGAGACGTCCCTCTGGTCAAACATCACGTGACTGGAGACGTCCCTCTGGTCAAACATCACATGACTGGAGACGTCCCTCCGGTCAAACATCACGTGACTGGAGACGTCCCTCTGGTCAAACATCACATGACTGGAGACGTCCCTCCGGTCAAACATCACGTGACTGGAGACGTCCCTCTGGTTAAACATCACGTGACTGGAGACGTCCCTCTGGTCAAACATCACGTGACTGGAGACGTCCCTCTGGTCAAACATCACGTGACTGGAGACGTCCCTCTGGTCAAACATCACGGTCAAACATCACGTGACTGGAGACGTCCCTCCGGTCAAACATCACATGACTGGAGACGTCCCTCTGGTCAAACATCACATGACTGGAGACGTCCCTCTGGTCAAACATCACGTGACTGGAGACGTCCCTCCGGTCAAACATCCCGTGACTGGAGACGTCCCTCCGGTCAAACATCCCGTGACTGGAGACGTCCCCCCGGTCAAACATCACGTGACTGGAGACGTCGCTCCGGTCAAACATCACGTGACTGGAGACGTCCCTCCGGTCAAACATCACGTGACTGGAGACGTCCCTCTGGTCAAACATCACGGTCAAACATCACGTGACTGGAGACGTCCCTCTGGTCACACATCACATGACTGGAGACGTCCCTCTGGTCAAACATCACATGACTGGAGACGTCCCTCTGGTCAAACATCACATGACTGGAGACGTCCCTCCGGTCAAACATCACGTGACTGGAGACGTCCCTCTGGTCAAACATCACATGACTGGAGACGTCCCTCCGGTCAAACATCACATGACTGGAGACGTCCCTCTGGTCAAACATCACATGACTGGAGACGTCCCTCCGGTCAAACATCACATGACTGGAGACGTCCCTCCGGTCAAACATCACGTGACTGGAGACGTCCCTCCGGTCAAACATCCCGTGACTGGAGACGTCCCTCCGGTCAAACATCACGTGACTGGAGACGTCCCTCCGGTCAAACATCACGTGACTGGAGACGTCCCTCCGGTCAAACATCACGTGACTGGAGACGTCCCTCCGGTCAAACATCACGTGACTGGAGACGTCCCTCCGGTCAAACATCACGGTCAAACATCACGTGACTGGAGACGTCTCAAACATCACATGACTGGAGACGTCCCTCTGGTCAAACATCACGTGACTGGAGACGTCCCTCTGGTCAAACATCACATGACTGACGACGTCCCTCTGGTCAAACATCACATGACTGGAGACGTCCCTCTGGTCAAACATCACATGACTGGAGACGTCCCTCCGGTCAAACATCACGTGACTGGAGACGTCCCTCCGGTCAAACATCACGTGACTGGAGACGTCCCTCCGGTCAAACATCACGTTACTGGAGACGTCCCTCCGATCAAACATCACGTGACTGGAGACGTCCCTCCGGTCAAACATCACGTGACTGGAGACGTCCCTCTGGTCAAACATCACGGTCAAACATCACGTGACTGGAGACGTCCCTCTGGTCAACCATCACATGACTGGAGACGTCCCTCTGGTCAAACATCACGTGACTGGAGACGTCCCTCTGGTCAAACATCACATGACTGGAGACGTCCCTCCGGTCAAACATCACGTGACTGGAGATGTCCCTCTGGTCAAACATCACATGACTGGAGACGTCCCTCCGGTCAAACATCCCGTGACTGGAGACATCCCTCCGGTCAAACATCACGTGACTGGAGACGTCCCTCCGGTCAAACATCACGTGACTGGAGACGTCCCTCCGGTCAAACATCACGTGACTGGAGACGTCCCTCCGGTCAAACATCACGTGACTGGAGACGTCCCTCCGGTCAAACATCACGTGACTGGAGACGTCCCTCCGGTCAAACATCACGTGACTGGAGACGTCCCTCCGGTCAAACATCACGGTCAAACATCACGTGACTGGAGACGTCCCTCTGGTCAAACATCACGTGACTGGAGACGTCTCAAACATCACATGACTGGAGACGTCCCTCTGGTCAAACATCACGTGACTGGAGACGTCCCTCTGGTCAAACATCACATGACTGGAGACGTCCCTCCGGTCAAACATCACGTGACTGGAGACGTCCCTCCGGTCAAACATCACGTGACTGGAGACGTCCCTCCGGTCAAACATCACGTGACTGGAGACGTCCCTCCGGTCAAACATCACGTGACTGGAGACGTCCCTCCGGTCAAACATCACGTGACTGGAGACGTCCCTCCGGTCAAACATCACGGTCAAACATCACGTGACTGGAGACGTCCCTCTGGTCAAACATCACGTGACTGGAGACGTCTCAAACATCACATGACTGGAGACGTCCCTCCGGTCAAACATCACGTGACTGGAGACGTCCCTCTGGTCAAACATCACGGTCAAACATCACGTGACTGGAGACGTCCCTCTGGTCAAACATCACATGACTGGAGACGTCCCTCTGGTCAAACATCACGTGACTGGAGACGTCCCTCTGGTCAAACATCACATGACTGGAGACGTCCCTCCGGTCAAACATCACGTGACTGGAGATGTCCCTCTGGTCAAACATCACATGACTGGAGACGTCCCTCTGGTCAAACATCACATGACTGGAGACGTCCCTCCGGTCAAACATCACGTGACTGGAGACGTCCCTCCGGTCAAACATCACGTGACTGGAGACGTCCCTCCGATCAAACATCACGTGACTGGAGACGTCCCTCCGGTCAAACATCACGTGACTGGAGACGTCCCTCTGGTCAAACATCACGGTCAAACATCACGTGACTGGAGACGTCCCTCTGGTCAAACATCACATGACTGGAGACGTCCCTCTGGTCAAACATCACGTGACTGGAGACGTCCCTCTGGTCAAACATCAGATGACTGGAGACGTCCCTCCGGTCAAACATCACGTGACTGGAGACGTCCCTCTGGTCAAACATCACATGACTGGAGACGTCCCTCCGGTCAAACATCACGTGACTGGAGACGTCCCTCTGGTCAAACATCACATGACTGGAGACGTCCCTCTGGTCAAACATCACGTGACTGGAGACGTCCCTCCGGTCAAACATCACGTGACTGGAGACGTCCCTCTGGTCAAACATCACGGTCAAACATCACGTGACTGGAGACGTCCCTCTGGTCAAACATCACGTGACTGGAGACGTCCCTCCGGTCAAACATCACGTGACTGGAGACGTCCCTCTGGTCAAACATCACGGTCAAACATCACGTGACTGGAGACGTCCCTCTGGTCAAACATCACATGACTGGAGACGTCCCTCTGGTCAAACATCACATGACTGGAGACGTCCCTCCGGTCAAACATCACGTGACTGGAGACGTCCCTCTGGTCAAACATCACGGTCAAACATCACGTGACTGGAGACGTCCCTCTGGTCAAACATCACATGACTGGAGACGTCCCTCTGGTCAAACATCACATGACTGGAGACGTCCCTCCGGTCAAACATCACGTGACTGGAGACGTCCCTCTGGTCAAACATCACTTTTATTAAAATCCTGCCTCAATATTAAACAAATATAGAATAAACAGGTGTTTGTTCCAAGCCTCCAAGCCGTCAATGTTTGCAGCCACGCCCACAATTACGTCACGCAACCTAGTCACGTGACCGTGCTCGACCAATGGGAGCAGAGCAGTGTTCTACCTGTGCGGGGGCGGGGCCTTTCTCTGATGAGGCTCGTGTCAATCAAACCACATTCTCTCTTTTACTTAGTACTTATGCTCTGTAGTAGGCAAGGCAAGTTTATTTGTAGAGCACATTTCATACACAAGGCAATTCAAAGTGCTTCACAGCAGGAAAAATGCATTCAAATCACAAAGAAATTACAGAAATACAATCAAATTAACTAAATTAAAAATTATCAATCCAACTGATTTTCTAAACTAATAAAATCACAAACAAAAGAGAAGAGTGCAAAGAAAAAATCCCTTCAGTCATATGCGCAGCTAAACAAAACTGTTTTTAGCTTAGATTTGAACATTGTCAGAGTAGAACCTGTCTCACATCTTCAGGAAGAATGTTCCAGATTTTAGCTGCATAAAACTGAAACGCAGATTCCCCATGTTTTGTCCTGACTCTGGGCACCAGCAGGAGGCCGGTCCATGTTTTGTCCTGACTCTGGCACTAGCAGGAGGCCGGTCCATGTTTAGTCCTGACTCTGGCACCAGCAGGAGGCCGGTCCATGTTTAGTCCTGACTCTGGCACCAGCAGGAGGCCGGTCCATGTTTAGTCCTGACTCTGGCACCAGCAGGAGGCCGGTCCATGTTTAGTCCTGACTCTGGCACCAGCAGGAGGCCGGTCCATGTTTAGTCCTGACTCTGGCACCAGCAGGAGGCCGCTCCATGTTTAGTCCTGACTCTGGGCACCAGCAGGAGGCCGGTCCATGTTTAGTCCTGACTCTGGCACCAGCAGGAGGCCGCTCCATGTTTAGTCCTGACTCTGGGCACCAGCAGGAGGGCGGTCCATGTTTAGTCCTGACTCTGGCACCAGCAGGAGGCCGGTCCCTGAGGTCCTCAGAGTCCGAGATGGTTCATATGGCACTAACATATCCAAGATGTACTTTGGTGCTAGGCCATGGAGAGACTTGTACACAAGCAGAGCTGCTTTAAAGTCTATTCTCTGAGCCACAGGGGGCAGTGCAGAGACCTGAGAACAGGACTAATGTGATCATACTTCCTGGTTCTAGTCAGGACCCGAGCAGCAGCGTTCTGGATGTACTGCAGCTGTTTTACAGCTCGTTTGGAGAGACCAGTGAGCAGGCCGTTACAGTAGTCTAATCTACTGGAGACAAACGCATGGATAAGTCTCTCTAAATCTGGTTTTGACACTATATTTCTGATTTTGGCAATGTTTTTTAGATGGTAAAAAGCTGCTGATGTTATTGATTTGACGTGGCT
Organism: Eucyclogobius newberryi; assembly: GCF_026437365.1. NCBI lineage: Eukaryota > Metazoa > Chordata > Actinopteri > Gobiiformes > Gobiidae > Eucyclogobius > Eucyclogobius newberryi. Next base: position 85,130 of record NW_027315941.1, on the reverse strand, counting down.
ATTAAAGTTCAAGTCTGAGTTCATTATTACCCCCAGATTTCTAATTTGGTTTGTAGGTTTTAGAGCGAGACTCTGGAGGTGACCGCTAACACTTTCTCTTTGTTTCTGTGGGCCAAAAACGATTATTTCAGTCTTGTCTGAGTTCAGCTGGAGAAAGTTGTTTTGCATCCACAAACTGATCTGTTGGATGCAGTGACAGAGTGAATCTACTGGTCCATAGTCACCTGCCGATAGTGAAACATAGATCTGAGTGTCGTCTGCATCATTGTGATAGGACACATTTTCACTGCGTATCAACTGACCCAACGGCAGCATGTAGAGGTTGAACAGAAGGGGACCCAGGACTGACCCTTGGGGCACTCCACAGGTCAGGGTCATGTGGTCTGAGACACAGCTACCAATTTCAACAAAGTACTTCCTGTCTTCCAGATAGGACCTTAACCAGTTTAGGGCAGTGCCAGTGATGCCCACCCAGTCCTCTAGTCTCTGTAAGAGGATCCCATGATCGACAGTGTCAAAAGCAGCACTCAGATCTAACAGAATTAAGACTGAGGCTTTGCCCGTGTCAGTGTTCAGGCGGATGTCATTTGTCACCTTGACAAGAGCAGTCTCAGTGCTGTGATGAGGTCTAAAACCTGACTGAAAAACATCAAATGAGTTGTTTATTAAGAGGAAATCTGTGAGCTGTTGGTAAACAACCTTTTCAATGACTTTGCCCCAAAATGGCCGATTAGAGATGGGCCGGTAATGACTCAGTACTGCGGCATCAAGACTGCTCTTCTTTAGGAGAGGCTTTATGACCGCAGTTTTCAAAGACATTGGGAATGTTCCAGATTGAAGCGACATGTTAACTATGTGAGTGAGAGGTGCTAACAAACTGTTCAGCACAGACTTTAGAAATCTGGTGGGTAACACATCAAGGCAGCATGTAGATGAACTCAGACTGGTGATGATCTCATGGACAGTTTTGTCAGTTACTGGTGCAAAGTGAGTCAGCTCTAAGTGTCTTGGTGGTTTTAGGGTAATTTTTTGCATTGTGGGATTTATAGCATTTTTAATGCCCTGAACTTTGTCATTAAAGAATAATGCAAACTCATTACACTTGGATGTGGAAATGAGTTCTAACGGCAGCTGAGCTGGAGGGTTTGTTAATCTGTTTACTGTGGCAAACAGGACACGCGAGTTGTTACTGCAGCTTCCAATTATTTCAGAAAAATATCTTTCCCTAGTTCTACATAAGATTAGGTTGTACATGTTCAGCTTTTCTTTGTAAATCTCTTTTTGAACCTGGAGCTTTGACTTGCGCCATTTCCGTTCGGCCCTGCGGCACTCCCTTTTCTGTGCCCTGACCGAATCATCATTTCTCCACGGCGCCTTCTGCTTATTTTTAACCATTTTAGCCTTTATAGGGGCGATGGTGTCCAGTACTTGTATTACTTTTACTTCATGTTACGCTCTGTAAGTACTTTTATTACTTTTACTTAGGTGTGTCTTTAGAGCTTTATAACACTCTGAGGCGTGTCTTTAGAGCTTTATACACTCTAAAGTGTGTCTTTAGAGCTTTATACACTCTGAGGTGTGTCTTTAGAGCTTTATACACTCTGAGGTGTGTCATTAGAGCTTTATACACTCTGTGGTGTGTCTTTAGAGCTTTATAACACTATGAGGTGTGTCATTAGAGCTTTATAAACTCTGAGGTGTGTCATTAGAGCTTTATACACTCTGTGGTGTGTCATTAGAGCTTTATACACTCTGAGGTGTTTCTTTAGAGCTTTATACCGCTCTGAGGTGTGTCTTTAGAGCTTTATACACTCTGAGGTGTGTCATTAGAGCTTTAGACACTCTGATGTGTTTCTTTAGAGCTTTATACCGCTCTGAGGTGTGTCTTTAGAGCTTTATACACTCTGAGGTGTGTCATTAGAGCTTTAGACACTCAGGTGAGTCTTTAGAGCTTTATACCACTCTGAGGTGTGTCTTTAGAGCTTTATACCGCTCTGAGGTGTGTCTTTAGAGCTTTATACCAATCTGAGGTGTGTCTTTAGAGCTTTATAACACCCTGAGGTGTGTCTTTAGAGCTTTATACCACTCTGAGGTTTGTCTTTAGAGCTTTATAAAACTCTGAGGTGTGTCTTTAGAGCTTTATACACTCTGAGGTGTGTCTTTAGAGCTTTATACCGCTCTGAGGTGTGTCTTTAGAGCTTTATAAAACTCTGAGGTGTGTCTTTAGAGCTTTATACACTCTGAGGTGTGTCTTTAGAGCTTTATACCACCCTGAGGTGTGTCTTTAGAGCTTTATAACACTCTGAGGTGTGTCCTGAGGTGTGTCTTTAGAGCTTTATACCACTCTGAGGTGTGTCTTTAGAGCTTTATACCACTCTGAGGTGTGTCTTTAGAGCTTTATAACACTCTGAGGTGTGTCTTTAGAGCTCTATACCGCTCTGAGGTGTGTCTTTAGAGCTTTATACCACTCTTAAGTGTGTCTTTAGGGCTTTATACCACTCTGAGGTGTCTCTTTAGAGCTTTAAACCGCTCTGAGGTGTGTCTTTAGAGCTTTATAACACCCTGAGGTGTGTCTTTAGAGCTTTATAACACTCTGAGGTGTGTCCTGAGGTGTGTCTTTAGAGCTTTATACCACTCTGAGGTGTGTCTTTAGAGCTTTATACCACTCTGAGGTGTGTCTTTAGAGCTTTATAACACTCTGAGGTGTGTCATTAAGATAAGATAAGATAATATAATCCTATTAGAGCTTTATACCGCTCTCAGGTGTGTCTTTAGAGCTTTATACAGCTTTGAGGTGTGTTTTTAGAGCTTTATACCACTCTGTGGTGTGTCTTTAGAGCTTTATACACTCTGAGGTGTTTCTTTAGAGCTTTATACACTCTTAAGTGTGTCTTTAGAGCTTTATACCACTGTGAAGTGTGTCATTAGAGCTTTATAAACTCTGAGGTGTGTCATTAAGATTAGATAAGATAATATAATCCTATTAGAGCTTTATACCGCTCTCAGGTGTGTCTTTAGAGCTTTATACCGCTCTGAGGTGTGTTTTTAGAGCTTCATACACTCTGAGGTGTGTCTTTAGAGCTTTATACCGCTCTGAGGTATGTCTTTAGACCTTTATGACACTCTGAGGTGTGTCTTTAGAGCTTTATACACTCTGAGGTGTGTCTTCAGAGCTTTATACCACTCTGAGGTGTGTTTTTAGAGCGTTATACCACTCTGAGGTGTGTCTTTAGAGCTTTATAAAACCCTGAGGTGTGTCTTTAGAGCTTTAAACCACTCTGAGGTGTGTCTTTAGAGCTTTATAACACCCTGAGGTGTGTCTTTAGAGCTTTATACCACTCTGAGGTGTGTCTTTAGAGCTTTATAACACCCTGAGGTGTGTCTTTAGAGCTTTATACCACTCTGAGGTGTGTCTTTAGAGCTTTATACCACTCTGAGGTGTGTCTTTAGAGCTTTATAACACCATGAGGTGTGTCTTTAGAGCTTTATACCACTCTGAGGTTTGTCCTGGGGTGTGTCTTTAGAGCTTTATAACACCCTGAGGTGTGTCTTTAGAGCTTTATACCACTCAGAGGTGTGTCTTTAGAGCTTTATACCGCTCTGAGGTGTGTCTTTAGAGCTTTATACCACTCTGGTGTGTGTCTTTAGAGCTTTATACACTCTGAGGTGTTTCTTTAGAGCTTTATACCACTCTGAGGTGTGTCTTTAGAGCTTTATAACACCCTGAGGTGTGTCTTTAGAGCTTTATACCACTCTGAGGTGTGTCTTTAGAGCTTTATACCACTCTGAGGTGTGTCTTTAGAGCTTTATAACACCATGAGGTGTGTCTTTAGAGCTTTATACCACTCTGAGGTTTGTCCTGGGGTGTGTCTTTAGAGCTTTATAACACCCTGAGGTGTGTCTTTAGAGCTTTATAACACTCAGAGGTGTGTCTTTAGAGCTTTATACCGCTCTGAGGTGTGTCTTTAGAGCTTTATACCGCTCTGAGGTGTGTCTTTAGAGCTTTATACACTCTTAAGTGTGTCTTTAGAGCTTTATAAACTCTGAGGTGTGTCATTAAGACAAGATAAGATAATATAATCCTATTAGAGCTTTATACCGCTCTCAGGTGTGTCTTTAGAGCTTTATACCGCTCTGAGGTGTGTCTTTAGAGCTTTATACCACTCTGGTGTGTGTCTTTAGAGCTTTATACACTCTGAGGTGTTTCTTTAGAGCTTTATACACTCTGAGGTGTATCTTTAGAGCTTTTTACCACTCTGAGGTGTGTATTTAGAGCTTTATAACACTCTGAGGTGTGTCTTTAGAGCTTTATACCGCTCTGAGGTGTGTCTTTAGAGCTTTATACACTCTGAGGTGTGTATTTAGAGCTTTATACCACTCTGAAATGTGTCATTAAGATTAGATAAGATAATATAATCCTATTAGAGCTTTAGACCGCTCTCAGGTTTGTCTTTAGAGCTTTATACCGCTCTGAGGTGTGTCTTTAGAGCTTTGTACCACTCTGAAATGTGTCATTAGAGCTTTATAAACTCTGAGGTGTGTCATTAAGATTAGATAAGATAATATAATCCTATTAGAGCTTTAGACCGCTCTCAGGTGTGTCTTTAGAGCTTTATACCGCTCTAAGGTGTGTCTTTAGAGCTTTATACCGCTCTGAAGTGTGTCTTTAGAGCTTTATACCACTCTGAGGTGTGTCTTTACAGCTTTTTACCACTCTGAGGTGTGTCTTTAGCGCTTTATACACTCTGAGGTGTGTCTTTACAGCTTTTTACCACTCTGAGGTGTGTCTTTAGCGCTTTATACACTCTGAGGTGTGTCTTTAGAGCTTTATACCACTCTGTGATGTGTCTTTACAGCTTTTTACCACTCTGAGGTGTGTCTTTAGAGCTTTATACACTCTGAGGTGTCTTTAGAGCTTTATAACACTATGAGGAGTGTCTTTAGAGCTTTACACATTCTGAGGTGTGTCATTAGAGCTTTATACCACTCTGAGGTGTGTCTTTAGAGCTTTATACACTCTGAGGTGTGTCTTTAGAGCTTTATACCGCTCTGAGGTGTTTCTTTAGAGCTTTATACCACTCTGAGGTATGTGTTTAGAGCTTTATACCACTCTATGGTGTGTTTTTAGAGCTTTATACACTCTGAGGTGTGTCTTTAGAGCTTTATAACACTCTGAGGTTTGTCTTTAGAGCTTTATACACTCTGTGGTGTGTCAATAGAGCTTTATACACTCTGAGGTGTTTCTTTAGTGCTTTATACCACTCTGAGGTGTGTCTTTAGAGCTTTATACCACTCTGAGTTGTGTCTTTAGAGCTTTATAACACCCTGAGGTGTATCTTTAGAGCTTTATACCACTCTGAGGTGTGTCTTTAGAGCTTTATAACACCCTGAGGTGTGTCTTTAGAGCTTTATACCACTCTGAGGTGTGTCTTTAGAGCTTTAAACCGCTCTGAGGTGTGTCTTTAGAGCTTTATACCACTCTGAGGTGTGTCTTTAGAGCTTTATAACACCCTGAGGTGTGTCTTAAGAGCTTTATACCACTCTGAGGTGTGTCTTTAGAGCTTTATACACTCTGAGGTGTGTCTTTCGAGCTTTAAACACTCTGAGGTGTGTCTTTAGAGCTTTGTACCACTCTGAGTTGTGTCTTTAGAGCTTTATACCACTCTTAAGTGTGTCTTTAGAGCTTTATACCACTCTGAGGTGTGTCTTTAGAGCTTTAAACTGCTCTGAGGTGTGTCTTTAGAGCTTTATACCACTCTGAGGTGTGTCTTTAGAGCTTTATAACACCCTGAGGTGTGTCTTTAGAGCTTTGTACCACTCTGAGTTGTGTCTTTAGAGCTTTATACCACTCTGAGGTGTGTCTTTAGAGCTTTATACCACTCTTTGGTGTGTCTTTAGAGCTTTATACCACTCTGAGGTGTGTCTTTAGAGCTTTATAACACTCTGAGGTGTGTCCTGAGGTGTGTCTTTAGAGCTTTATACCACTCTGAGGTGTGTCTTTAGAGCTTTATACCGCTCTGAGGTGTGTCTTTAGAGCTTTATACACTCTGAGGTGTATCTTTCGAGCTTTATACCACTCTTAAGTGTGTCTTTAGAGCTTTATACCACTCTGAAGTGTGTCATTAGAGCTTTATAAACTCTGAGGTGTGTCATTAAGATTAGATAAGATAATATAATCCTATTAGAGCTTTATACCGTTCTCAGGTATGTCTTTAGAGCTTCATACACTCTGAGGTGTGTCTTTAGAGCTTTATACCGCTCTGAGGTGTGTTTTTAGAGCTTCATACACTCTGAGGTGTGTCTTTAGAGCTTTATACCGCTCTGAGGTGTGTCTTTAGAGCTTTATACCACTCTGGTGTGTCTTTAGAGCTTTATACCGCTCTGAGTTGTGTCTTTAGAGCTTTATAACACTCTGAGGTTTGTCTTTAGAGCTTTATACCACTCTGAGGTGTGTCTTTAGAGCTTTATAACACTCTGAGGTGTGTCTTTAGAGCTTTATACCGCTCTGAGGTGTGTCTTTAGAGCTTTATAACACTCTGAGATGTGTCTTTAGAGCTTTATAACACTCTGAGGTTTGTCTTTAGAGCTTTATACCGCTCTGAGGTGTGTCTTCAGAGCTTTATACCACTCTGAGGTGTGTTTTTAGAGCGTTATAGCACTCTGAGGTGTGTCTTTAGAGCTTTATAAAACCCTGAGGTGTGTCTATAGAGCTTTAAACCACTCTGAGGTGTGTCTTTAGAGCTTTATAACACCCTGAGGTGTGTCTTTAGAGCTTTATACCACTCTGAGGTTTGTCCTGGGGTGTGTCTTTAGAGCTTTATAACACCCTGAGGTGTGTCTTTAGAGCTTTATGCACTCTGAGGTGTGTCTTTAGAGCTTTATAACACCATGAGGTGTGTCTTTAGAGCTTTATACCACTCTGAGGTTTGTCCTGAGGTGTGTCTTTAGAGCTTTATACCACTCAGAGGTGTGTCTTTAGAGCTTTATACCGCTCTGAGGTGTGTCTTTAGAGCTTTATACACTCTTAAGTGTGTCTTTAGAGCTTTATAAACTCTGAGGTGTGTCATTAAGACAAGATAAGATAATATAATCCTATTAGAGCTTTATACCGCTCTCAGGTGTGTCTTTAGAGCTTTATACCGCTCTGAGGTGTGTCTTTAGAGCTTTATACCACTCTGTGGTGTGTCTTTAGAGCTTTATACACTCTGAGGTGTTTCTTTAGAGCTTTATACACTCTGAGGTGTGTCTTTAGAGCTTTTTACCACTCTGAGGTGTGTATTTAGAGCTTTATAACACTCTGAGGTGTGTCTTTAGAGCTTTATACCGCTCTGAGGTGTGTCTTTAGAGCTTTATACACTCTGAGGTGTGTCTTTAGAGCTTTATACCACTCTGAAATGTGTCATTAGAGCTTTATAAACGCTGAGGTGTGTCATTAAGATTAGATAAGATAATATAATCCTATTAGAGCTTTAGACCGCTCTCAGGTGTGTCTTTAGAGCTTTATACCGCTCTAAGGTGTGTCTTTAGAGCTTTATACCGCTCTGAGGTGTGTCTTTAGAGCTTTATACACTCTGAAGTGTGTCTTTAGAGCTTTATACCACTCTGAGGTGTGTCTTTAGAGCTTTATACACTCTGAGGTGTCTTTAGAGCTTTATAACACTATGAGGAGTGTCTTTAGAGCTTTACACATTCTGAGGTGTGTCATTAGAGCTTTATACCACTCTGAGGTGTGTCTTTAGAGCTTTATACACTCTGAGGTGTGTCATTAGAGCTTTAGACACTCTGAGGTGTGTCTTTAGAGCTTTATACCGCTCTGAGGTGTTTCTTTAGAGCTTTATACCACTCTGAGGTATGTGTTTAGAGCTTTATACCACTCTATGGTGTGTTTTTAGAGCTTTATACCACTCTGAGGTGTGTCTTTAGAGCTTTATACCACTCTGAGGTGTGTCTTTAGAGCTTTATAACACCCTGAGGTGTATCTTTAGAGCTTTATACCACTCTGAGGTGTGTCTTTAGAGCTTTATAACACCCTGAGGTGTGTCTTTAGAGCTTTATACCACTCTGAGGTGTGTCTTTAGAGCTTTATACACTCTGAGGTGTGTCTTTCGAGCTTTATACCACTCTGAGGTGTGTCTTTAGAGCTTTAAACCGCTCTGAGGTGTGTCTTTAGAGCTTTATACAACTCTGAGGTGTGTCTTTAGAGCTTTATACACTCTGAGGTGTGTCTTTAGAGCTTTATACACTCTGAGGTGTGTCTTTACAGCTTTATACCACAGAGGTTGGTCTTTAGAGCTTTTTACACTCTGAGGTGTGTCTCTAGAGTTTTATTAAACTCTAAGGTGTGTCTTTAGAGTTTTATAACACTCTAAGGTGTGTCTTTAGAGCTTTGTAACACTCTAAGGTGTGTCTTCAGAGCGTTTCATCACTCTGAGGTGTGTCTTTAGAGCTTTATACACTCTGAGGTGTGTTTTTAGAGCTTTATATCATTCTAAAGTTTGTCTTTAGAGCTTTATACAACTCTGAGGTGTGTCTTTAGAGCTTTATACCACTCTGAGGTATGTCTTTAGAGCTTTATACCACTCTGAGGTGAGTCTTTAGAGCTTTATACACTCTGAGGTGTGTCTTTAGAGATTTATAACACCCTGAGGTGTGTCTTTAGAGCTTTATACCACTCTGAGGTGTGTCTTTAGAGCTTTATACCACTCTGAGGTGTGTATTTAGAGCTTTATACACTCTGAGGTGTGTCTTTCGAGCTTTATACCGCTCTGAGGTGTGTCTTTAGAGATTTATACCACTCTGAGGTGTGTCTTTAGAGCTTTATAACACTCTGAGGTGTGTCTTTAGAGCTTTATACCACTCTGAGGTGTGTCTTTAGAGCTTTATAACACTCTGAGGTGTGTCTTTAGAGCTTTATACCACTCTGAGGTGTGTCTTTAGAGCTTTATACACTCTGAGGTGTGTCTTTCGAGCTTTATACCGCTCTGAGGTCTGTCTTTAGAGCTTTAAACCGCTCTGAGGTGTGTCTTTAGAGCTTTATACCACTCTGAGGTGTGTCTTTAGAGCTTTATACCGCTCTGAGGTGTGTCTTTAGAGCTTTATACCACTCTGAGGTGTGTCTTTAGAGCTTTATTACACTCTGAGGTGTGTCTTTAGAGCTTTATACCACTCTGAGGTGTGTCTTTAGAGCTTTATACCGCTCTGAGGTGTTTCTTTAGAGCTTTATACCGCTCTGAGGTGTGTCTTTAGAGCTTTATACTGCTCTGACGTGTGTCTTTAGAGCTTTATAGCACTCTTAAGTGTGTCTTTAGAGCTTTATAAACTCTGAGGTGTGTCATTAAGATTAGATAAGATAATATAATCCTATTAGAGCTTTATACCGCTCTCAGGTGTGTCTTTTAGAGCTTTATACCGCTCTGAGGTGTGTTTTTAGAGCTTCATACACTCTGAGGTGTGTCTTTAGAGCTTTATACCGCTCTGAGGTGTGTCTTTAGAGCTTTATTCACTCTGAGGTGTGTCTTTAGAGCTTTATACACTCTGAGGTGTGTCTTTAGAGCTTTATACCACTCTGAGGTGTGTCTTTAGAGCTTTATACCACTCTGAGGTGTGTCTTTAGAGCTTTATAACACTCTGAGGTGTGTCATTAAGATAAGATAAGATAATATAATCCTATTAGAGCTTTATACCGCTCTCAGGTGTGTCTTTAGAGCTTTTTACAGCTTTGAGGTGTGTTTTTAGAGCTTTATACCACTCTGTGGTGTGTCTTTAGAGCTTTATACACTCTGAGGTGTGTCTTTAGAGCTTTATACACTCTGAGGTGTGTCTTTAGAGCTTTATACACTCTGAGGTGTGTCATTAGAGCTTTATACACTCTTAGGTGTGTTTTTAGAGCTTTATACACTCTCAGGTGTGTCTTTAGAGCTTTATACACTCTGAGGTGTGTCATTAGATCTTTATACACTCTGAGGTGTGTCATTAGAGCTTTATACACTCTGAGGTGTTTCTTTAGAGCTTTATACCGCTCTGAGGTGTGTCTTTAGAGCTTTATACACTCTTAGGTGTGTCATTAGAGCTTTATATACTCTGAGGTGTGTTTTTAGAGCTTTATACACTCTGAGGTGTGTCATTAGAGCTTTATACACTCTGAGGTGTGTCTTTAGAGCTTTATACACTCTGAGGTGTGTCATTAGAGCTTAATACACTCGGAGGTGTTTCTTTAGAGCTTTATACCGCTCTGAGGTGTGTTTTTAGAGCTTTATACACTCTGAGGTGTGTCATTAGAGCTTTTTAACACTCTGAGGTGTGTCTTTTTAGCTTTATACACTATAAGGCGTGTCTTTAGAGCTTTATAACAATATGATGTGTGTCTTTAGAGCTTTATACACTCTTAGGTGTGTCATTAGAGCTTTATATACTCTGAGGTGTGTTTTTAGAGCTTTATACACTCTGAGGTGTGTCATTAGAGCTTTATACACTCTGAGGTGTGTCTTTAGAGCTTTATACACTCTGAGGTGTGTCATTAGAGCTTTATACACTCGGAGGTGTTTCTTTAGAGCTTTATACCGCTCTGAGGTGTGTCTTTAGAGCTTTATACACTCTGAGGTGTGTCATTAGAGCTTTATACACTCTGAGGTGTGTCTTTAGAGCTTTATACACTCTGAGGTGTGTCTTTAGAGCTTTATACACTCTGAGGTGTGTCATTAGAGCTTTATACACTCTGAGGTGTGTCTTTAGAGTTTTATACACTCTGAAGTGTGTCTTTAGAGCTTTATACACTCTGAGGTGTGTCTTTAGAGCTTTATACACTCTGAGGTGTGTCTTTAGAGCTTTAAACCGCTCTGAGGTGTGTCTTTAAAGCTTTATACCACCCTGAGGTGTGTCTTTAGAGCTTTATAACACTCTGAGGTGTGTCCTGAGGTGTGTCTTTAGAGCTTTATACCACTCTGAGGTGTGTCTTTAGAGCTTTATACCACTCTGAGGTGTGTCTTTAGAGCTTTATAACACTCTGAGGTGTGTCATTAAGATAAGATAAGATAATATAATCCTATTAGCGCTTTATACCGCTCTCAGGTGTGTCTTTAGAGCTTTTTACAGCTTTGAGGTGTGTTTTTAGAGCTTTATACCACTCTGTGGTGTGTCTTTAGAGCTTTATACACTCTTAGGTGTGTCTTTAGAGCTTTATACACTCTGAGGTGTGTCTTTAGAGCTTTATACACTCTGAGGTGTGTCATTAGAGCTTTATACACTCTTAGGTGTGTTTTTAGAGCTTTATACACTCTGAGGTGTGTCTTTAGAGCTTTATACACTCTGAGGTGTGTCATTAGAGCTTTATACACTCTTAGGTGTGTTTTTAGAGCTTTATACACTCTGAGGTGTGTCTTTAGAGCTTTATACACTCTGAGGTGTGTCATTAGAGCTTTATACACTCTGAGGTGTTTCTTTAGAGCTTTATACCGCTCTGAGGTGTGTCTTTAGAGCTTTATACACTCTGAGGTGTGTCATTAGAGCTTTATACACTCTGAGGTGTGTCTTTAGAGCTTTATACCACTCTGAGGTGTGTCTTCAGAGCTTTACACCACTCTGAGTTGTGTTTTTAGAGCTTCATACCACTCTGAGGTGTGTCTTTAGAGCTTTATACCACTCTAAGGTGTGTCTTTAGAGCTTTATACACTCTGAGGTGTGTCTTTAGAGCTTTATACACTCTGAGGTGTGTTTTTAGAGCTTCATATCATTCTAAAGTGTGTCTTTAGAGCTTTATACCACTCTGAGGTGTGTCTTTAGAGCTTTATACAACTCTGAGGTGTGTCTTTAGAGCTTTATACACTCTGAGGTGTGTCTTTAGAGCTTTATACACTCTGAGGTGTGTCATTAGAGCTTTATACACTCTGAGGTGTGTCTTTAGAGCTTTATACACTCTGAAGTGTGTCTTTAGAGCTTCATACACTCTGAGGTGTGTCTTTAGAGCTTTATACAACTCTGAGGTGTGTCTTTAGAGCTTTATACACTCTGAGGTGTGTCTTTAGAGCTTTATACCACTCTGAGGTGTGTCTTTAGAGCTTTATACAACTCTGAGGTGTGTCTTTAGAGCTTTATACCACTCTGAGTTGTGTCTTTAGAGCTTTATACCACTCTGAGGTGTGTCTTTAGAGCTTTATACAACTCTGAGGTGTGTCTTTAGAGCTTTATACACTCTGAGGTGTGTCTTTAGAGCTTTATACACTCTGAGGCGTGTCTTTACAGCTTTATACCACAGAGGTTGGTCTAGAGCTTTTTACACTCTGAGGTGTGTCTCTAGAGTTTTATTAAACTCTAAGGTGTGTCTTTAGAGTTTTATAACACTCTAAGGTGTGTCTTTAGAGCTTTGTAACACTCTAAGGTGTGTCTTCAGAGCGTTTCATCACTCTGAGGTGTGTCTTTAGAGCTTTATACACTCTGAGGTGTGTCTTTAGAGCTTTATACTGCTCTGACGTGTGTCTTTAGAGCTTTATAGCACTCTTAAGTGTGTCTTTAGAGCTTTATAAACTCTGAGGTGTGTCATTAAGATTAGATAAGATAATATAATCCTATTAGAGCTTTATACCGCTCTCAGGTGTGTCTTTTAGAGCTTTATACCGCTCTGAGGTGTGTTTTTAGAGCTTCATACACTCTGAGGTGTGTCTTTAGAGCTTTATAACACTCTGAGGTTTGTCTTTAGAGCTTTATAACACTCTGAGGTGTGTCTTTAGAGCTTTATACCGCTCTGAGGTGTTTCTTTAGAGCTTTACACCGCTCTGAGGTGTGTCTTTAGAGCTTTATACACTCTGAGGTGTGTCATTAGAGCTTTATACACTCTGAGGTGTGTCTTTAGAGCTTTATACACTCTGAGGTGTGTCTTTAGAGCTTTATACCGCTCTGAGGTGTGTCATTAGAGCTTTATACACTGTGAGGTGTGTCTTTAGAGCTTTATACACTCTGAGGTGTGTCTTTAGAGCTTTATACCGCTCTAAGGTGTGTCTTTAGAGCTTTATACACTCTGAGGTGTGTCATTAGAGCTTTATACCACTCTGAGGTGTGTCTTTAGAGCTTTATACACTCTGAGGTGTGTTTTTAGAGCTTTATATCATTCTAAAGTGTGTCTTTAGAGCTTTATACCACTCTGAGGTGTGTCTTTAGAGCTTTATACACTCTGAGGTGTGTCTTTAGAGCTTTATACACTCTGAGGTATGTCTTTAGAGCTTTTTACACTCTGAAGTGTGTCTTTAGAGCTTTATAACACTCTGAGGTGTGTCTTTAGAGCTTTATACCACAGACGTTGGTGTTTAGAGCTTTTTATACTCTGAGGTGTGTCTCTAGAGTTTTATTAAACTCTAAGGTGTGTCTTTAGAGTTTTATAACACTCTAAGGTGTGTCTTTAGAGCTTTGTAACACTCTAAGGTGTGTCTTCAGAGCGTTAGATCACTCTGAGGTGTGTCTTTAGAGCTTTATACACTCTGAGGTGTGTTTTTAGAGCTTTATATCATTCTAAAGTGTGTCTTTAGAGCTTTATACAACTCTGAGGTGTGTCTTTAGAGCTTTATACCACTGTGAGGTATGTCTTTAGAGCTTTATACCACTCTGAGGTGTGTCTTTAGAGCTTTATAACACTCTGAGTTGTGTCTTTAGAGCTTTATAACACTCTGAGGTGTGTCATTAAAGCTTTATACACTCTGAGGTGTGTCATTAGAGCTTTATACCACACTGAGGTGTGTCTTTAGAGCTTTATACACTCTGAGGTGTGTCATTAAAGCTTTATACACTCTGAGGTGTGTCATTAGAGCTTTATACCACTCTGAGGTGTGTCTTTAGAGCTTTATACACTCTGAGGTGTGTCTTTAGAGCTTTATACACTCTGAGGTGTGTTTTTAGAGCTTTATATCATTCTAAAGTGTGTCTTTAGAGCTTTATACCACTCTGAGGTGTGTCTTTAGAGCTTTATACAACTCTGAGGTGTGTCTTTAGAGCTTTATACACTCTGAGGTGTGTCTTTAGAGCTTTATACACTCTGAGGTATGTCATTAGAGCTTTATACACTCTGAGGTGTGTCTTTAGAGCTTTATAACACTCTGAGGTGTGTCTTTACAGCTTTATACCGCTCTGAGTTGTGTCTTTAGAGCTTTATACCACAGACGTTGGTGTTTAGAGCTTTTTATACTCTGAGGTGTGTCTCTAGAGTTTTATTAAACTCTAAGGTGTGTCTTTAGAGTTTTATAACACTCTAAGGTGTGTCTTTAGAGCTTTGTAACACTCTAAGGTGTGTCTTCAGAGCGTTAGATCACTCTGAGGTGTGTCTTTAGAGCTTTAAACACTCTGAGGTGTGTTTTTAGAGCTTTATATCATTCTAAAGTGTGTCTTTAGAGCTTTATACAACTCTGAGGTGTGTCTTTAGAGCTTTATACCACTGTGAGGTATGTCTTTAGAGCTTTATACACTGTGAGGTGTGTCTTTAGAAATTTTAAAACGCTGAGGTGTGACTTTAGAGCTATATAACACTCTGAGGTGTGTCTTTACAGCTTTATACCGCTCTGAGTTGTGTCTTTAGAGCTTTATACCACAGAGGTTGGTGTTTAGAGCTTTTTATACTCTGAGGTGTGTCTCTAGAGTTTTATTAAACTCTAAGGTGTGTCTTTAGAGTTTTATAACACTCTAAGGTGTGTCTTCAGAGCGTTACATCACTCTGAGGTCTGTCTTTAGAGCTTTATACACTCTGAGGTGTGTCTTTAGAGCTTTATACACTCTGAGTTGTGTTTTTAGAGCTTTATACAACTCTGAGGTGTGTCTTTAGAGCTTTATACACTCTGAGGTGTGTCTTTAGAGCTTTATACACTCTGAGGTGTGTCATTAGAGCTTTTTACACTCTGAAGTGTGTCTTTAGAGCTTTATAACACTCTGAGGTGTGTCTTTACAGCTTTATACCACAGAGGTTGGTCTTTAGAGCTTTTTATACTCTGAGGTGTGTCTCTAGAGTTTTATTAAACTCTAAGGTGTGTCTTTAGAGTTTTATAACACTCTAAGGTGTGTCTTTAGAGCTTTGTAACACTCTAAGGTGTGTCTTCAGAGCGTTACATCACTCTGAGGTGTGTCTTTAGAGCTTTATACACTCTGAGGTGTGTCTTTAGAGCTTTATACCACTCTGAGTTGTGTCTTTAGAGCTTTATACACTCTGAGTTGTGTTTTTAGAGCTTTATACAACTCTGAGGTGTGTCTTTAGAGCTTTATACACTCTGAGGTGTGTCTTTAGAGCTTTATAACACTCTGAGGTGTGTCTTTACAGCTTTATACCACAGAGGTTGGTCTTTAGAGCTTTTTATACTCTGAGGTGTGTCTCTAGAGTTTTATTAAACTCTAAGGTGTGTCTTTAGAGTTTTATAACACTCTAAGGTGTGTCTTTAGAGCTTTGTAACACTCTAAGGTGTGTCTTCAGAGCGTTACATCACTCTGAGGTGTGTCTTTAGAGCTTTATACACTCTGAGGTGTGTTTTTAGAGCTTTATATAATTCTAAAGTGTGTCTTTAGAGCTTTATACAACTCTGAGGTGTGTCTTTAGAGCTTTATACAACTCTGAGGTGTGTCTTTAGAAATTTTAAAACGCTGAGGTGTGACTTTAGAGCTATATAACACTCTGAAGTGTGTCTTTACAGCTTTATACCGCTCTGAGTTGTGTCTTTAGAGCTTTATACCACAGAGGTTGGTGTTTAGAGCTTTTTATACTCTGAGGTGTGTCTCTAGAGTTTTATTAAACTCTAAGGTGTGTCTTTAGAGTTTTATAACACTCTAAGGTGTGTCTTTAGAGCTTTGTAACACTCTAAGGTGTGTCTTCAGAGCGTTACATCACTCTGAGGTCTGTCTTTAGAGCTTTATACACTCTGAGGTGTGTCTTTAGAGCTTTATACACTCTGAGTTGTGTTTTTAGAGCTTTATACAACTCTGAGGTGTGTCTTTAGAGCTTTATACACTCTGAGGTGTGTCTTTAGAGCTTTATACACTCTGAGGTGTGTCATTAGAGCTTTATACACTCTGAAGTGTGTCTTTAGAGCTTTATAACACTCTGAGGTGTGTCTTTACAGCTTTATACCACAGAGGTTGGTCTTTAGAGCTTTTTATACTCTGAGGTGTGTCTCTAGAGTTTTATTAAACTCTAAGGTGTGTCTTTAGAGTTTTATAACACTCTAAGGTGTGTCTTTAGAGCTTTGTAACACTCTAAGGTGTGTCTTCAGAGCGTTACATCACTCTGAGGTGTGTCTTTAGAGCTTTATACACTCTGAGGTGTGTCTTTAGAGCTTTATACCACTCTGAGTTGTGTCTTTAGAGCTTTATACACTCTGAGTTGTGTTTTTAGAGCTTTATACAACTCTGAGGTGTGTCTTTAGAGCTTTATACACTCTGAGGTGTGTCTTTAGAGCTTTATAACACTCTGAGGTGTGTCTTTACAGCTTTATACCACAGAGGTTGGTCTTTAGAGCTTTTTATACTCTGAGGTGTGTCTCTAGAGTTTTATTAAACTCTAAGGTGTGTCTTTAGAGTTTTATAACACTCTAAGGTGTGTCTTTAGAGCTTTGTAACACTCTAAGGTGTGTCTTCAGAGCGTTACATCACTCTGAGGTGTGTCTTTAGAGCTTTATACACTCTGAGGTGTGTTTTTAGAGCTTTATATAATTCTAAAGTGTGTCTTTAGAGCTTTATACAACTCTGAGGTGTGTCTTTAGAGCTTTATACAACTCTGAGGTGTGTCTTTAGAGCTTTATACCACTCTGAGGTGTGTTTTTAGAGCTTTATACCGCTCTGAGGTGTGTCTTTAGAGCTTTATACACTCTGAGGTGTGTCATTAGAGCTTTATACCGCTCTGAGGTGTGTCATTAGAGCTTTATAACACTCTGAGGTGTTTCTTTAGATCTTTATACCGCTCTAAGGTGTGTCTTTAGAGCTTTATACACTCTGAGGTGTGTCATTAGAGCTTTATACACTCTGAGGTGTGTCTTTAGAGCTTTATACCGCTCTAAGGTGTGTCTTTAGAGCTTTATACACTCTGAGGTGTGTCTTTAGAGCTTTATACACTCTTAGGTGTGTCATTAGAGCTTTATACACTCTGAGATGTGTCTTTAGAAATTTTAAAACTCTGAGGTGTGACTTTAGAGCTTTATACCGCTCTGAGGTGTGTTTTCAGAGCTTTATACCGCTCTGAGGTGTGTTTTCAGAGCTTTATACCACTCTGAGGTGTGTCTTTAGAGCTTTATACCACTCTGAGGTGTGTCATTAGAGCTTTATACACTCTGAGGTGTGTCTTTAGAGCTTTATACACTCTGAGGTGTGTCATTAAAGCTTTATACCACTCTGAGGTTTGTCTTTAGAGCTTTATACCACTCTGAGGTGTGTCTTTAGAGCTTTATACACTGTGAGGTGTGTCTTTAGAAATTTTAAAACTCTGAGGTGTGACTTTAGAGCTTTATACCGCTCTGAGGTGTGTCTTTAGAGCTTTATACACTCTGAGGTGTGTCATTAGAGCTTTATACACTCTGAGGTGTGTCTTTAGAGCTTTATACCGCTCTAAGGTGTGTCTTTAGAGCTTTATACACTCTGAGGTGTGTCATTAGAGCTTTATACCACTCTGAGGTGTGTCTTTAGAGCTTTATACACTCTGAGGTGTGTCTTTAGAGCTTTATACACTCTTAGGTGTGTCATTAGAGCTTTATACACTCTGAGATGTGTCTAGAAATTTTAAAACTCTGAGGTGTGTCATTAGAGCTTTATACCACTCTGAGGTGTGTCTTTAGAGCTTTATACCACTCTGAGGTGTGTCTTTAGAGCTTTATACACTCTGAGGTGTGTCTTTAGAGCTTTATACACTGTGAGGTGTGTCTTTAGAGCTTTATACCACAGAGGTTGGTGTTTAGAGCTTTTTATACTCTGAGGTGTGTCTCTAGAGTTTTATTAAACTCTAAGGTGTGTCTTTAGAGTTTTATAACACTCTAAGGTGTGTCTTTAGAGCTTTGTAACACTCTAAGGTGTGTCTTCAGAGCGTTACATCACTCTGAGGTGTGTCTTTAGAGCTTTATACACTCTGAGGTGTGTCTTTAGAGCTTTATACCACTCTGAGTTGTGTCTTTAGAGCTTTATACACTCTGAGTTGTGTTTTTAGAGCTTTATACAACTCTGAGGTGTGTCTTTAGAGCTTTATACACTCTGAGGTGTGTCTTTAGAGCTTTATACACTCTGAGGTGTGTCATTAGAGCTTTATACACTCTGAAGTGTGTCTTTAGAGCTTTATAACACTCTGAGGTGTGTCTTTACAGCTTTATACCACTGAGGTTGGTCTTTAGAGCTTTTTATACTCTGAGGTGTGTCTCTAGAGTTTTATTAAACTCTAAGGTGTGTCTTTAGAGTTTTATAACACTGTAAGGTGTGTCTTTAGAGCTTTGTAACACTCTAAGGTGTGTCTTCAGAGCGTTAGATCACTCTGAGGTGTGTCTTTAGAGCTTTATACACTCTGAGGTGTGTTTTTAGAGCTTTATATCATTCTAAAGTGTGTCTTTAGAGCTTTATACAACTCTGAGGTGTGTCTTTAGAGCTTTATACCACTGTGAGGTATGTCTTTAGAGCTTTATACCACTCTGAGGTGTGTCTTTAGAGCTTTATAACACTCTGAGTTGTGTCATTAAAGCTTTATACCACTCTGAGGTGTGTCTTTAGAGCTTTATACCACTCTGATGTGTGTCTTTAGAGCTTTATACACTGTGAGGTGTGTCTTTAGAAATTTTAAAACTCTGAGGTGTGACTTTAGAGCTATATAACACTCTGAGGTGTGTCTTTACAGCTTTATACCGCTCTGAGTTGTGTCTTTAGAGCTTTATACCACAGAGGTTGGTGTTTAGAGCTTTTTATACTCTGAGGTGTGTCTCTAGAGTTTTATTAAACTCTAAGGTGTGTCTTTAGAGTTTTATAACACTCTAAGGTGTGTCTTTAGAGCTTTGTAACACTCTAAGGTGTGTCTTCAGAGCGTTACATCACTCTGAGGTGTGTCTTTAGAGCTTTATACACTCTGAGGTGTGTCTTTAGAGCTTTATACCACTCTGAGTTGTGTCTTTAGAGCTTTATACACTCTGAGTTGTGTTTTTAGAGCTTTATACAACTCTGAGGTGTGTCTTTAGAGCTTTATACACTCTGAGGTGTGTCTTTAGAGCTTTATACACTCTGAGGTGTGTCATTAGAGCTTTATACACTCTGAGGTGTGTCTTTAGAGCTTTATAACACTCTGAGGTGTATCTTTACAGCTTTATACCACAGAGGTTGGTCTTTAGAGCTTTTTATACTCTGAGGTGTGTCTCTAGAGTTTTATTAAACTCTAAGGTGTGTCTTTAGAGTTTTATAACACTCTAAGGTGTGTCTTTAGAGCTTTGTAACACTCTAAGGTGTGTCTTCAGAGCGTTACATCACTCTGAGGTGTGTCTTTAGAGCTTTATACACTCTGAGGTGTGTTTTTAGAGCTTTATATAATTCTAAAGTGTGTCTTTAGAGCTTTATACAACTCTGAGGTGTGTCTTTAGAGCTTTATACACTCTGAGGTGTGTCATTAGAGCTTTATACACTCTGAGGTGTGTCATTAGAGCTTTATACACTCTGAGGTGTGTCATTAGAGCTTTATACACTCTGAGGTGTTTCTTTAGATCTTTATACCGCTCTAAGGTGTGTCTTTAGAGCTTTATACACTCTGAGGTGTGTCATTAGAGCTTTATACACTCTGAGGTGTGTCTTTAGAGCTTTATACCGCTCTAAGGTGTGTCTTTAGAGCTTTATACACTCTGAGGTGTGTCATTAGAGCTTTATACCACTCTGAGGTGTGTCTTTAGAGCTTTATACACTCTGAGGTGTGTCTTTAGAGCTTTATACACTCTTAGGTGTGTCATTAGAGCTTTATACACTCTGAGATGTGTCTTTAGATATTTTAAAACTCTGAGGTGTGTCTTTAGAGCTTTATACACTCTGAGGTGTGTCATTAGAGCTTTATAACACCCTAAGGTGTGTCTTTAGAGCTTTATACACTCTGAGGTGTTTCTTTAGAGCTTTATACCGCTCTAAGGTGTGTCTTTAGAGCTTTATACACTCTGAGGTGTGTCATTAGAGCTATATAACACTCTGAGGTGTGTCTTTAGAGCTTTATACCACTCTGAGGTATGTCATTAGAGCTTTATACACTCTGAAGTTTGTCTTTAGAGCTTTATACCACTCTGAGGTGTGTCTTTAGAGCTTTATACACTCTGAGGTGTGTCTTTAGAGCTTTATACACTCTGAGGTGTGTCATTAGAGCTTTATAACACCCTAAGGTGTGTCTTTAGAGCTTTATACCACTCTGAGGTGTGTCATTAGAGCTTTATACACTCTGAGGTGTGTCCTGAGGTGTGTCTTTAGGGCTTTATACAACTCTGAGGTGTGTCTTTAGAGCTTTATAAACTCTGAGGTGTGTCATTAGAGCTTTATAAACTCTGAGGTGTGTCTTTAGAGCTTTATACACTCTGAGGTGTGTCTTTAGAGCTTTAAACACTCTCAGGTGTGTTTTTAGAGCTTTATAACATTCTAAGGTGTGTCTTTAGAGCTCTACATTACTCTGAGGTTTGTCTTTAGAGCTTTATACCGCTCTGAGGTGTGTCTTAAGAGCTTTATACACTCTGAGGTGTGTCTTTAGAGCTTTATACCACTCTGAGGTGTGTCTTTAGAGCTTTATAAACTCTGAGGTGTGTCATTAGAGCTTTGTACACTCTGAGGTGTGTCTTTACAGCTTTATACCACTCTGAGGTGTGTCTTTAGAGCTTTATGCACTCTGAGGTGTGTCTTTAGAGCTTTAAACACTCTCAGGTGTGTTTTTAGAGCTTTATAACATTCTAAGGTGTGTCTTTAGAGCTCTACATCACTCTGAGGTGTGTCTTTAGAGCTTTATACACTCTGAGGTGTGTCTTTAGAGCTTTATAACATTCTAAAGTGTGTCTTTAGAGCTTTATAACACTCTGAGATGTGTCTGTAGAGCTTTATGACACTCTGAGTTGTGTCTTTAGAGCTTTATACTGCTCTGAGGTGTGTCTTTAGAGCTTCATACCACTCTGAGGTGTGTCTTTATTGCTTTATAAAACTCTGAGGTGTGTCTTTAGAGCTTTATACCGCTCTGAGGTGTGTCTTTAGAGCTTTATACCACTCTGAGGTGTGTCTTTAGAGCTTTTTACACTCTGAGGTGTGTCTTTAGAGTTTTAAAAAACTCTAAGGTGTGTCTTTAGAGCTTTATACCACTCTGAAGTGTGTCTTTAGAGCTTTATACCACTCTGAGGTGTGTCTTTAGAGCTTTATAACACTCTGAGATGTGTCTTTTGAGCTTTATACCACTCTGAGATGTGTCTTAAGAGCTTTATACCACTCTGAGGTTTGTCTTTAGAGCTTTATAACACTCTGAGATGTGTCTTTTGAGCTTTATAACACTCTGAGGTGTGTCTTTAGAGCTTTATACCACTCTGAGGTGTGTCTTTAGAGCTTTATACCGCTCTGAGGTGTGTCTTTAGAGCTTTCTACCACTCTGAGATGTGTCTTTAGAGCTTTATAACACTCTAAGGTGTGTCTTAAGAGCTTCATAACACTCTAAGGTGTGTCTTTAGAGCTTTATACACTCTAAGGTGTGTCTTTAGAGCTTGATACACTCTAAGGTGTATCTTTAGAGCTTTATACCACTCTGAGGTGTGTCTTTAGAGCCTTATACCACTCTGAGGTGGGTCTTTAGAGCTTTATACCACTCTGAGGTGTGTCTTTAGAGCTTTTATACACTCTAAGGTGTGTCTTTAGAGCTTTATACACTATAAAATGTGTCTTTAGAGCTTTATACACTCTGAGGTGTGTCTTTAGAGCTTTATAACACTCTAATGTGTGTCTTTAGAGCTTTATAACACTCTAAGGTGTGTCTTTAGGGCTTTATACACTCTGAGGTGTGTCTTTAGAGCTTCATACTCTCTGAGGTGTGTCTTTAGAGCTTTATACCACTCTGAGGTGTGTCTTTAGAGCTTTATACCGCTCCGAGGTGTGTCTTTAGAGCTTTATACCACTCTGAGGTGTGTCTTTAGAGCTTTATACACTCTGAGGTGTGTCATTAGAGCTTTATACACTCTGAGGTGTGTCTTTAGAGCTTTATACCGCTCTAAGGTGTGTCTTTAGAGCTTTATACACTCTGAGGTGTGTCTTAAGAAATTTTAACACTCTGAGGTGTGTCTTTAGAAATTTTAAAACTCTGAGGTGTGACTTTAGAGCTATATAACACTCTGAGGTGTGTCTTTAGAGCTTTATACCGCTCTGAGGTGTGTCATTAGAGCTTTATACACTGTGAGGTGTGTCTTTAGAGCTTTATACACTCTGAGGTGTGTCTTTAGAGCTTTATACCGCTCTAAGGTGTGTCTTTAGAGCTTTATACACTCTGAGGTGTGTCTTAAGAAATTTTAACACTCTGAGGTGTGTCTTTAGAGCTTTATACAACTCTGAGGTATGTCTTTAGAGCTTTATACACTCTGAGGTGTGTCTTTAGAGCTTTATACACTCTGAGGTGTGTCATTAGAGCTTTATACACTCTGAGGTGTGTCTTTAGAGCTTTATACCGCTCTAAGGTGTGTCTTTAGAGCTTTATACACTCTGAGGTGTGTCATTAGAGCTTTATACCACTCTGAGGTGTGTCTTTAGAGCTTTATACACTCTGAGGTGTGTCTTTAGAGCTTTATACACTCTTAGGTGTGTCATTAGAGCTTTATACACTCTGAGATGTGTCTTTAGATATTTTAAAACTCTGAGGTGTGTCTTTAGAGCTTTATACACTCTGAGGTGTGTCATTAGAGCTTTATAACACCCTAAGGTGTGTCTTTAGAGCTTTATACACTCTGAGGTGTTTCTTTAGAGCTTTATACCGCTCTAAGGTGTGTCTTTAGAGCTTTATACACTCTGAGGTGTGTCATTAGAGCTATATAACACTCTGAGGTGTGTCTTTAGAGCTTTATACCACTCTGAGGTATGTCATTAGAGCTTTATACACTCTGAAGTTTGTCTTTAGAGCTTTATACCACTCTGAGGTGTGTCTTTAGAGCTTTATACACTCTGAGGTGTGTCTTTAGAGCTTTATACACTCTGAGGTGTGTCATTAGAGCTTTATAACACCCTAAGGTGTGTCTTTAGAGCTTTATACCACTCTGAGGTGTGTCATTAGAGCTTTATACACTCTGAGGTGTGTCCTGAGGTGTGTCTTTAGGGCTTTATACAACTCTGAGGTGTGTCTTTAGAGCTTTATAAACTCTGAGGTGTGTCATTAGAGCTTTATAAACTCTGAGGTGTGTCTTTAGAGCTTTATACACTCTGAGGTGTGTCTTTAGAGCTTTAAACACTCTCAGGTGTGTTTTTAGAGCTTTATAACATTCTAAGGTGTGTCTTTAGAGCTCTACATTACTCTGAGGTTTGTCTTTAGAGCTTTATAACGCTCTGAGGTGTGTCTTAAGAGCTTTATACACTCTGAGGTGTGTCTTTAGAGCTTTATACCACTCTGAGGTGTGTCTTTAGAGCTTTATAAACTCTGAGGTGTGTCATTAGAGCTTTGTACACTCTGAGGTGTGTCTTTACAGCTTTATACCGCTCTAAGGTGTGTCTTTAGAGCTTTATACACTCTGAGGTGTGTCATTAGAGCTTTATACCACTCTGAGGTGTGTCTTTAGAGCTTTATACACTCTGAGGTGTGTCTTTAGAGCTTTATACACTCTTAGGTGTGTCATTAGAGCTTTATACACTCTGAGATGTGTCTTTAGATATTTTAAAACTCTGAGGTGTGTCTTTAGAGCTTTATACACTCTGAGGTGTGTCATTAGAGCTTTATAACACCCTAAGGTGTGTCTTTAGAGCTTTATACACTCTGAGGTGTTTCTTTAGAGCTTTATACCGCTCTAAGGTGTGTCTTTAGAGCTTTATACACTCTGAGGTGTGTCATTAGAGCTATATAACACTCTGAGGTGTGTCTTTAGAGCTTTATACCACTCTGAGGTATGTCATTAGAGCTTTATACACTCTGAAGTTTGTCTTTAGAGCTTTATACCACTCTGAGGTGTGTCTTTAGAGCTTTATACACTCTGAGGTGTGTCTTTAGAGCTTTATACACTCTGAGGTGTGTCATTAGAGCTTTATAACACCCTAAGGTGTGTCTTTAGAGCTTTATACCACTCTGAGGTGTGTCATTAGAGCTTTATACACTCTGAGGTGTGTCCTGAGGTGTGTCTTTAGGGCTTTATACAACTCTGAGGTGTGTCTTTAGAGCTTTATAAACTCTGAGGTGTGTCATTAGAGCTTTATAAACTCTGAGGTGTGTCTTTAGAGCTTTATACACTCTGAGGTGTGTCTTTAGAGCTTTAAACACTCTCAGGTGTGTTTTTAGAGCTTTATAACATTCTAAGGTGTGTCTTTAGAGCTCTACATTACTCTGAGGTTTGTCTTTAGAGCTTTATAACGCTCTGAGGTGTGTCTTAAGAGCTTTATACACTCTGAGGTGTGTCTTTAGAGCTTTATACCACTCTGAGGTGTGTCTTTAGAGCTTTATAAACTCTGAGGTGTGTCATTAGAGCTTTGTACACTCTGAGGTGTGTCTTTACAGCTTTATACCACTCTGAGGTGTGTCTTTAGAGCTTTATGCACTCTGAGGTGTGTCTTTAGAGCTTTAAACACTCTCAGGTGTGTTTTTAGAGCTTTATAACATTCTAAGGTGTGTCTTTAGAGCTCTACATCACTCTGAGGTGTGTCTTTAGAGCTTTATACACTCTGAGGTGTGTCTTTAGAGCTTTATAACATTCTAAAGTGTGTCTTTAGAGCTTTATAACACTCTGAGATGTGTCTGTAGAGCTTTATGACACTCTGAGTTGTGTCTTTAGAGCTTTATACTGCTCTGAGGTGTGTCTTTAGAGCTTCATACCACTCTGAGGTGTGTCTTTATTGCTTTATAAAACTCTGAGGTGTGTCTTTAGAGCTTTATACCGCTCTGAGGTGTGTCTTTAGAGCTTTATACCACTCTGAGGTGTGTCTTTAGAGCTTTTTACACTCTGAGGTGTGTCTTTAGAGTTTTAAAAAACTCTAAGGTGTGTCTTTAGAGCTTTATACCACTCTGAAGTGTGTCTTTAGAGCTTTATACCACTCTGAGGTGTGTCTTTAGAGCTTTATAACACTCTGAGATGTGTCTTTTGAGCTTTATACCACTCTGAGATGTGTCTTAAGAGCTTTATACCACTCTGAGGTTTGTCTTTAGAGCTTTATAACACTCTGAGATGTGTCTTTTGAGCTTTATAACACTCTGAGGTGTGTCTTTAGAGCTTTATACCACTCTGAGGTGTGTCTTTAGAGCTTTATACCGCTCTGAGGTGTGTCTTTAGAGCTTTCTACCACTCTGAGATGTGTCTTTAGAGCTTTATAACACTCTAAGGTGTGTCTTAAGAGCTTCATAACACTCTAAGGTGTGTCTTTAGAGCTTTATACACTCTAAGGTGTGTCTTTAGAGCTTTATACACTCTAAGGTGTATCTTTAGAGCTTTATACCACTCTGAGGTGTGTCTTTAGAGCCTTATACCACTCTGAGGTGGGTCTTTAGAGCTTTATACCACTCTGAGGTGTGTCTTTAGAGCTTTTATACACTCTAAGGTGTGTCTTTAGAGCTTTATACACTATAAAATGTGTCTTTAGAGCTTTATACACTCTGAGGTGTGTCTTTAGAGCTTTATAACACTCTAATGTGTGTCTTTAGAGCTTTATAACACTCTAAGGTGTGTCTTTAGGGCTTTATACACTCTGAGGTGTGTCTTTAGAGCTTCATACTCTCTGAGGTGTGTCTTTAGAGCTTTATACCACTCTGAGGTGTGTCTTTAGAGCTTTATACCGCTCCGAGGTGTGTCTTTAGAGCTTTATACCACTCTGAGATGTGTCTTTAGAGCTTTATACACTCTGAGGTGTGTCATTAGAGCTTTATACACTCTGAGGTGTGTCTTTAGAAATTTTAAAACTCTGAGGTGTGACTTTAGAGCTATATAACACTCTGAGGTGTGTCTTTAGAGCTTTATACCGCTCTGAGGTGTGTCATTAGAGCTTTATACACTGTGAGGTGTGTCTTTAGAGCTTTATACACTCTGAGGTGTGTCTTTAGAGCTTTATACCGCTCTAAGGTGTGTCTTTAGAGCTTTATACACTCTGAGGTGTGTCTTAAGAAATTTTAACACTCTGAGGTGTGTCTTTAGAGCTTTATACAACTCTGAGGTATGTCTTTAGAGCTTTATACACTCTGAGGTGTGTCTTTAGAGCTTTATACACTCTGAGGTGTGTCATTAGAGCTTTATACACTCTGAGGTGTGTCTTTAGACCTTTATAAACTCTGAGGTGTGTCATTAGAGCTTTATAAACTCTGAGGTGTGTCTTTAGAGCTTTATACACTCTGAGGTGTGTCTTTAGAGCTTTAAACACTCTCAGGTGTGTTTTTAGAGCTTTATAACATTCTAAGGTGTGTCTTTAGAGCTCTACATTACTCTGAGGTTTGTCTTTAGAGCTTTATACCGCTCTGAGGTGTGTCTTAAGAGCTTTATACACTCTGAGGTGTGTCTTTAGAGCTTTATACCACTCTGAGGTGTGTCTTTAGAGCTTTATAAACTCTGAGGTGTGTCATTAGAGCTTTGTACACTCTGAGGTGTGTCTTTACAGCTTTATACCACTCTGAGGTGTGTCTTTAGAGCTTTATGCACTCTGAGGTGTGTCTTTAGAGCTTTAAACACTCTCAGGTGTGTTTTTAGAGCTTTATAACATTCTAAGGTGTGTCTTTAGAGCTCTACATCACTCTGAGGTGTGTCTTTAGAGCTTTATACACTCTGAGGTGTGTCTTTAGAGCTTTATAACATTCTAAAGTGTGTCTTTAGAGCTTTATAACACTCTGAGATGTGTCTGTAGAGCTTTATAACACTCTGAGTTGTGTCTTTAGAGCTTTATACCACTCTGAGGTGTGTCTTTAGAGCTTTATGCACTCTGAGGTGTGTCTTTAGAGCTTTAAACACTCTCAGGTGTGTTTTTAGAGCTTTATAACATTCTAAGGTGTGTCTTTAGAGCTCTACATCACTCTGAGGTGTGTCTTTAGAGCTTTATACACTCTGAGGTGTGTCTTTAGAGCTTTATAACATTCTAAAGTGTGTCTTTAGAGCTTTATAACACTCTGAGATGTGTCTGTAGAGCTTTATAACACTCTGAGTTGTGTCTTTAGAGCTTTATACTGCTCTGAGGTGTGTCTTTAGAGCTTCATACCACTCTGAGGTGTGTCTTTATTGCTTTATAAAACTCTGAGGTGTGTCTTTAGAGCTTTATACCGCTCTGAGGTGTGTCTTTAGAGCTTTATACCACTCTGAGGTGTGTCTTTAGAGCTTTTTACACTCTGAGGTGTGTCTTTAGAGTTTTAAAAAACTCTAAGGTGTGTCTTTAGAGCTTTATACCACTCTGAAGTGTGTCTTTAGAGCTTTATACCACTCTGAGATGTGTCTTTTGAGCTTTATACCACTCTGAGGTGTGTCTTTAGAGCTTTCTACCACTCTGAGGTGTGTCTTTAGAGCTTTATACCACTCTGAGGTGTGTCTTTAGAGCTTTATACCACTCTGAGGTTTGTCTTTAGAGCTTTATAACACTCTGAGATGTGTCTTTTGAGCTTTATAAAACTCTGAGGTGTGTCTTTAGAGCTTTATACCGCTCTAAGGTGTGTCTTTAGAGCTTTATACACTCTGAGATGTGTCTTTAGAGCTTTATACCACTCTGAGGTGTCTCTTTAGAGCTTTATACACTCTGAGGTGTCTCTTTAGAGCTTTATACACTCTGAGGTGTGTCCTGAGGTGTGTCTTTAGGGCTTTATACAACTCTGAGGTGTGTCATTAGAGCTTTATAAACTCTGAGGTGTGTCTTTAGAGCTTTATACACTCTGAGGTGTGTCTTTAGAGCTTTAAACACTCTCAGGTGTGTTTTTAGAGCTTTATAACATTCTAAGGTGTGTCTTTAGAGCTCTACATTACTCTGAGGTTTGTCTTTAGAGCTTTATACCACTCTGAGGTGTGTCTTAAGAGCTTTATACACTCTGAGGTGTGTCTTTAGAGCTTTATACCACTCTGAGGTGTGTCTTTAGAGCTTTATAAACTCTGAGGTGTGTCATTAGAGCTTTGTACACTCTGAGGTGTGTCTTTACAGCTTTATACCACTCTGAGGTGTGTCTTTAGAGCTTTATGCACTCTGAGGTGTGTCTTTAGAGCTTTAAACACTCTCAGGTGTGTTTTTAGAGCTTTATAACATTCTAAGGTGTGTCTTTAGAGCTCTACATCACTCTGAGGTGTGTCTTTAGAGCTTTATACACTCTGAGGTGTGTCTTTAGAGCTTTATAACATTCTAAAGTGTGTCTTTAGAGCTTTATAACACTCTGAGATGTGTCTGTAGAGCTTTATAACACTCTGAGTTGTGTCTTTAGAGCTTTATACCACTCTGAGGTGTGTCTTTAGAGCTTTATGCACTCTGAGGTGTGTCTTTAGAGCTTTAAACACTCTCAGGTGTGTTTTTAGAGCTTTATAACATTCTAAGGTGTGTCTTTAGAGCTCTACATCACTCTGAGGTGTGTCTTTAGAGCTTTATACACTCTGAGGTGTGTCTTTAGAGCTTTATAACATTCTAAAGTGTGTCTTTAGAGCTTTATAACACTCTGAGATGTGTCTGTAGAGCTTTATAACACTCTGAGTTGTGTCTTTAGAGCTTTATACTGCTCTGAGGTGTGTCTTTAGAGCTTCATACCACTCTGAGGTGTGTCTTTATTGCTTTATAAAACTCTGAGGTGTGTCTTTAGAGCTTTATACCGCTCTGAGGTGTGTCTTTAGAGCTTTATACCACTCTGAGGTGTGTCTTTAGAGCTTTTTACACTCTGAGGTGTGTCTTTAGAGTTTTAAAAAACTCTAAGGTGTGTCTTTAGAGCTTTATACCACTCTGAAGTGTGTCTTTAGAGCTTTATACCACTCTGAGATGTGTCTTTTGAGCTTTATACCACTCTGAGGTGTGTCTTTAGAGCTTTCTACCACTCTGAGGTGTGTCTTTAGAGCTTTATACCACTCTGAGGTGTGTCTTTAGAGCTTTATACCACTCTGAGGTTTGTCTTTAGAGCTTTATAACACTCTGAGATGTGTCTTTTGAGCTTTATAACACTCTGAGGTGTGTCTTTAGAGCTTTATACCGCTCTAAGGTGTGTCTTTAGAGCTTTATACACTCTGAGATGTGTCTTTAGAGCTTTATACCACTCTGAGGTGTCTCTTTAGAGCTTTATACACTCTGAGGTGTCTCTTTAGAGCTTTATACACTCTGAGGTGTGTCCTGAGGTGTGTCTTTAGGGCTTTATACAACTCTGAGGTGTGTCATTAGAGCTTTATAAACTCTGAGGTGTGTCTTTAGAGCTTTATACACTCTGAGGTGTGTCTTTAGAGCTTTAAACACTCTCAGGTGTGTTTTTAGAGCTTTATAACATTCTAACGTGTGTCTTTAGAGCTCTACATTACTCTGAGGTTTGTCTTTAGAGCTTTATACCACTCTGAGGTGTGTCTTAAGAGCTTTATACACTCTGAGGTGTGTCTTTAGAGCTTTATACCACTCTGAGGTGTGTCTTTAGAGCTTTATAAACTCTGAGGTGTGTCATTAGAGCTTTGTACACTCTGAGGTGTGTCTTTACAGCTTTATACCACTCTGAGGTGTGTCTTTAGAGCTTTATGCACTCTGAGGTGTGTCTTTAGAGCTTTAAACACTCTCAGGTGTGTTTTTAGAGCTTTATAACATTCTAAGGTGTGTCTTTAGAGCTCTACATCACTCTGAGGTGTGTCTTTAGAGCTTTATACACTCTGAGGTGTGTCTTTAGAGCTTTATAACATTCTAAAGTGTGTCTTTAGAGCTTTATAACACTCTGAGATGTGTCTGTAGAGCTTTATAACACTCTGAGTTGTGTCTTTAGAGCTTTATACTGCTCTGAGGTGTGTCTTTAGAGCTTCATACCACTCTGAGGTGTGTCTTTATTGCTTTATAAAACTCTGAGGTGTGTCTTTAGAGCTTTATACCGCTCTGAGGTGTGTCTTTAGAGCTTTATACCACTCTGAGGTGTGTCTTTAGAGCTTTTTACACTCTGAGGTGTGTCTTTAGAGTTTTAAAAAACTCTAAGGTGTGTCTTTAGAGCTTTATACCACTCTGAAGTGTGTCTTTAGAGCTTTATACCACTCTGAGGTGTGTCTTTAGAGCTTTATAACACTCTGAGATGTGTCTTTTGAGCTTTATACCACTCTGAGGTGTGTCTTTAGAGCTTTCTACCACTCTGAGGTGTGTCTTTAGAGCTTTATACCACTCTGAGGTGTGTCTTTAGAGCTTTATACCACTCTGAGGTTTGTCTTTAGAGCTTTATAACACTCTGAGATGTGTCTTTTGAGCTTTATAACACTCTGAGGTGTGTCTTTAGAGCTTTATACCACTCTGAGGTGTGTCTTTAGAGCTTTATACCGCTCTGAGGTGTGTCTTTAGAGCTTTCTACCACTCTGAGATGTGTCTTTAGAGCTTTATAACACTCTAAGGTGTGTCTTAAGAGCTTCATAACACTCTAAGGTGTGTCTTTAGAGCTTTATACACTCTAAGGTGTGTCTTTAGAGCTTTATACACTCTAAGGTGTATCTTTAGAGCTTTATACCACTCTGAGGTGTGTCTTTAGAGCCTTATACCACTCTGAGGTGGGTCGTTAGAGCTTTATACCACTCTGAGGTGTGACTTTAGAGCTTTTATACACTCTAAGGTGTGTCTTTAGAGCTTTATACACTATAAAATGTGTCTTTAGAGCTTTATACACTCTGAGGTGTGTCTTTAGAGCTTTATAACACTCTAATGTGTGTCTTTAGAGCTTTATAACACTCTAAGGTGTGTCTTTAGGGCTTTATACACTCTGAGGTGTGTCTTTAGAGCTTTATACCACTCTGAGGTGTGTCTTTAGAGCTTTATACCGCTCTGAGGTGTGTCTTTAGAGCTTTATACCACTCTGAGGTGTGTCTTTAGAGCTTTATACACTCTGAGGTGTGTCATTAGAGCTTTATACACTCTGAGGTGTGTCTTTAGAAATTTTAAAACTCTGAGGTGTGACTTTAGAGCTATATAACACTCTGAGGTGTGTCTTTAGAGCTTTATACCGCTCTGAGGTGTGTCATTATAGCTTTATACACTGTGAGGTGTGTCTTTAGAGCTTTATACACTCTGAGGTGTGTCTTTAGAGCTTTATACCGCTCTAAGGTGTGTCTTTAGAGCTTTATACACTCTGAGGTGTGTCTTAAGAAATTTTAACACTGAGGTGTGTCTTTAGAGCTTTATACAACTCTGAGGTGTGTTTTTAGAGCTTTATATCATTCTAAAGTGTGTCTTTAGAGCTTTATACAACTCTGAGGTGTGTCTTTAGAGCTTTATACCACTCTGAGTTGTGTCTTTAGAGCTTTATACACTCTGAGGTGTGTTTTTAGAGCTTTATACAACTCTGAGGTGTGTCTTTAGAGCTTTATACACTCTGAGGTGTGTCTTTAGAGCTTTATACACTCTGAGGTGTGTCATTAGAGCTTTATACACTCTGAGGTGTGTCTTTAGAGCTTTATACACTCTGAAGTGTGTCTTTAGAGCTTTATAACACTCTGAGGTGTGTCTTTACAGCTTTATACCACAGAGGTTGGTCTTTAGAGCTTTTTATACTCTGAGGTGTGTCTCTAGAGTTTTATTAAACTCTAAGGTGTGTCTTTAGAGTTTTATAACACTCTAAGGTGTGTCTTTAGAGCTTTGTAACACTCTAAGGTGTGTCTTTAGAGCTTTATACAACTCTGAGGTGTGTCTTTAGAGCTTTATACAACTCTGAGGTGTGTCTTTAGAGCTTTATACCGCTCTGAGGTGTGTCTTTAGAGCTTTGTACACTCTGAGGTGTGTCATTAGAGCTTTATACACTGTGAGGTGTGTCATTAGAGCTTTATACACTCTGAGGTGTTTCTTTAGATCTTTATACCGCTCTAAGGTGTGTCTTTAGAGCTTTATACACTCTGAGGTGTGTCATTAGAGCTTTATACACTCTGAGGTGTGTCTTTAGAGCTTTATACACTCTGAGGTGTGTCATTAGAGCTTTATACACTCTGAGGTGTGTCTTTAGAGCTTTATACCACTCTGAGGTGTTTCTCTAGAGCTTTATACCACTCTGAGGTGTGTCTTTAGAGCTTTATACACTCTGAGGTGTGTCTTTAGAGCTTTATACACTCTGAGGTGTGTCATTAGAGCTTTATACACTCTGAGGTGTGTCTTTAGAAATTTTAAAACTCTGAGGTGTGACTTTAGAGCTATATAACACTCTGAGGTGTGTCTTTAGAGCTTTATACACTCTGAGGTGTGTCTTTAGAGTTTTATACCGCTCTAAGGTGTGTCTTTAGAGCTTTATACACTCTGAGGTGTGTCATTAGAGCTTTATACCACTCTGAGGTGTGTCTTTAGAGCTTTATACACTCTGAGGTGTTTCTTTAGAGCTTTATACACTCTGAGGTGTGTTTTTAGAGCTTTATATCATTCTAAAGTGTGTCTTTAGAGCTTTATACCACTCTGAGGTGTGTCTTTAGAGCTTTATACAACTCTGAGGTGTGTCTTTAGAGCTTTATACACTCTGAGGTGTGTCTTCAGAGCTTTATACACTCTGAGGTATGTCATTAGAGCTTTATACACTCTGAGGTGTGTCTTTAGAGCTTTATACACTCTGAAGTGTGTCTTTAGAGCTTTATAACACTCTGAGTTGTGTCTTTAGAGCTTTATACCACAGAGGTTGGTGTTTAGAGCTTTTTATACTCTGAGGTGTGTCTCTAGAGTTTTATTAAACTCTAAGGTGTGTCTTTAGAGCTTTATAACACTCTGAGGTGTGTCTTTAGAGCTTTATACCACTCTGAGTTGTGTCTTTAGAGCTTTATACACTCTGAGGTGTGTTTTTAGAGCTTTATACAACTCTGAGGTGTGTCTTTAGAGCTTTATACACTCTGAGGTGTGTCTTTAGAGCTTTATACACTCTGAGGTGTGTCTTTAGAGCTTTATACACTCTGAAGTGTGTCTTTAGAGCTTTATACCACTCTGAGGTGTGTCTTTAGAGCTTTATAACACTCTGAGTTGTGTCTTTAGAGCTTTATACCACTCTGAGGTGTGTCTTTAGAGCTTTATAACACTCTGAGTTGTGTCTTTAGAGCTTTTTACCACACTGAGGTGTGTCTTTAGAGCTTTATACACTCTGAGGTGTGTCTTTAGAGCTTTATACCACTCTGATGTGTGTCTTTAGAGCTTTATACACTGCGAGGTGTGTCTTTAGAAAATTTAAAACTCTGAGGTGTGACTTTAGAGCTATATAACACTCTGAGGTGTGTCTTTACAGCTTTATACCGCTCTGAGTTGTGTCTTTAGAGCTTTATACCACAGAGGTTGGTGTTTAGAGCTTTTTATACTCTGAGGTGTGTCTCTAGAGTTTTATTAAACTCTAAGGTGTGTCTTTAGAGTTTTATAACACTCTAAGGTGTGTCTTTAGAGCTTTGTAACACTCTAAGGTGTGTCTTCAGAGCGTTACATCACTCTGAGGTGTGTCTTTAGAGCTTTATACACTCTGAGGTGTGTCTTTAGAGCTTTATACCACTCTGAGTTGTGTCTTTAGAGCTTTATACACTCTGAGTTGTGTTTTTAGAGCTTTATACAACTCTGAGGTGTGTCTTTAGAGCTTTATACACTCTGAGGTGTGTCATTAGAGCTTTATACACTCTGAAGTGTGTCTTTAGAGCTTTATAACACTCTGAGGTGTGTCTTTACAGCTTTATACCACAGAGGTTGGTCTTTAGAGCTTTTTATACTCTGAGGTGTGTCTCTAGAGTTTTATTAAACTCTAAGGTGTGTCTTTAGAGTTTTATAACACTCTAAGGTGTGTCTTTAGAGCTTTGTAACACTCTAAGGTGTGTCTTCAGAGCGTTACATCACTCTGAGGTGTGTCTTTAGAGCTTTATACACTCTGAGGTGTGTTTTTAGAGCTTTATATAATTCTAAAGTGTGTCTTTAGAGCTTTATACAACTCTGAGGTGTGTCTTTAGAGCTTTATACCACTCTGAGGTGTGTTTTTAGAGCTTTATACCGCTCTGAGGTGTGTCTTTAGAGCTTTATACACTCTGAGGTGTGTCATTAGAGCTTTATATACTCTGAGGTGTTTCTTTAGATCTTTATACCGCTCTAAGGTGTGTCTTTAGAGCTTTATACACTCTGAGGTGTGTCATTAGAGCTTTATACACTCTGAGGTGTGTCTTTAGAGCTTTATACCGCTCTAAGGTGTGTCTTTAGAGCTTTATACACTCTGAGGTGTGTCATTAGAGCTTTATACCACTCTGAGGTGTGTCTTTAGAGCTTTATACACTCTGAGGTGTGTCTTTAGAGCTTTATACACTCTTAGGTGTGTCATTAGAGCTTTATACACTCTGAGATGTGTCTTTAGAAATTTTAAAACTCTGAGGTGTGTCTTTAGAGCTTTATACACTCTGAGGTGTGTCATTAGAGCTTTATAACACCCTAAGGTGTGTCTTTAGAGCTTTATACACTCTGAGGTGTTTCTTTAGAGCTTTATACCGCTCTAAGGTGTGTCTTTAGAGCTTTATACACTCTGAGGTGTGTCATTAGAGCTATATAACACTCTGAGGTGTGTTTTCAGAGCTTTATACCACTCTGAGGTGTGTCTTTAGAGCTTTATACCACTCTGAGGTATGTCATTAGAGCTTTATACACTCTGAAGTTTGTCTTTAGAGCTTTATACCACTCTGAGGTGTGTCTTTAGAGCTTTATACACTCTGAGGTGTGTCTTTAGAGCTTTATACACTCTGAGGTGTGTCATTAGAGCTTTATAACACCCTAAGGTGTGTCTTTAGAGCTTTATACCACTCTGAGGTGTCTCTTTAGAGCTTTATACACTCTGAGGTGTCTCTTTAGAGCTTTATACACTCTGAGGTGTCTCTTTAGAGCTTTATACACTCTGAGGTGTGTCCTGAGGTGTGTCTTTAGGGCTTTATACAACTCTGAGGTGTGTCTTTAGAGCTTTATAAACTCTGAGGTGTGTCATTAGAGCTTTATAAACTCTGAGGTGTGTCTTTAGAGCTTTATACACTCTGAGGTGTGTCTTTAGAGCTTTAAACACTCTCAGGTGTGTTTTTAGAGCTTTATAACATTCTAAGGTGTGTCTTTAGAGCTCTACATTACTCTGAGGTTTGTCTTTAGAGCTTTATACCGCTCTGAGGTGTGTCTTAAGAGCTTTATACACTCTGAGGTGTGTCTTTAGAGCTTTATACCACTCTGAGGTGTGTCTTTAGAGCTTTATAACACTCTGAGATGTGTCTGTAGAGCTTTATAACACTCTGAGTTGTGTCTTTAGAGCTTTATACTGCTCTGAGGTGTGTCTTTAGAGCTTTATACCACTCTGAGGTGTGTCTTTATTGCTTTATAAAACTCTGAGGTGTGTCTTTAGAGCTTTATACCGCTCTGAGGTGTGTCTTTAGAGCTTTATACCACTCTGAGGTATGTCTTTAGAGCTTTTTACACTCTGAGGTGTGTCTTTAGAGTTTTAAAAAACTCTAAGGTGTGTCTTTAGAGCTTTATACCACTCTGAAGTGTGTCTTTAGAGCTTTATACCACTCTGAGGTGTGTCTTTAGAGCTTTATAACACTCTGAGATGTGTCTTTTGAGCTTTATACCACTCTGAGGTGTGTCTTTAGAGCTTTCTACCACTCTGAGGTGTGTCTTTAGAGCTTTATACCACTCTGAGGTGTGTATTTAGAGCTTTATACCACTCTGAGGTTTGTCTTTAGAGCTTTATAACACTCTGAGATGTGTCTTTTGAGCTTTATAACACTCTGAGGTGTGTCTTTAGAGCTTTATACCACTCTGAGGTGTGTCTTTAGAGCTTTATACCGCTCTGAGGTGTGTCTTTAGAGCTTTCTACCACTCTGAGATGTGTCTTTAGAGCTTTATAACACTCTAAGGTGTGTCTTAAGAGCTTCATAACACTCTAAGGTGTGTCTTTAGAGCTTTATACACTCTAAGGTGTGTCTTTAGAGCTTTATACACTCTAAGGTGTATCTTTAGAGCTTTATACCACTCTGAGGTGTGTCTTTAGAGCCTTATACCACTCTGAGGTGGGTCTTTAGAGCTTTATACCACTCTGAGGTGTGTCTTTAGAGCTTTTATACACTCTAAGGTGTGTCTTTAGAGCTTTATACACTATAAAATGTGTCTTTAGAGCTTTATACACTCTGAGGTGTGTCTTTAGAGCTTTATAACACTCTAATGTGTGTCTTTAGAGCTTTATAACACTCTAAGGTGTGTCTTTAGGGCTTTATACACTCTGAGGTGTGTCTTTAGAGCTTCATACACTCTGAGGTGTGTCTTTAGAGCTTTATACACTCTGAGGTGTGTCTTTAGAGCTTTATACCACTCTGAGGTGTGTCTTTAGAGCTTTATAACACTCTGAGGTGTGTCTTTAGAGCTTTATACACTCTGAGGTGTGTCATTAGAGCTTTATAAACTCTGAGGTGTGTCTTTAGAAATTTTAAAACTCTGAGGTGTGACTTTAGAGCTATATAACACTCTGAGGTGTGTCTTTAGAGCTTTATACCGCTCTGAGGTGTGTCATTAGAGCTTTATACACTGTGAGGTGTGTCTTTAGAGCTTTATACACTCTGAGGTGTGTCTTTAGAGCTTTATACCGCTCTAAGGTGTGTCTTTAGAGCTTTATACACTCTGAGGTGTGTCTTAGGAAATTTTAACACTCTGAGGTGTGTCTTTAGAGCTTTATACAACTCTGAGGTATGTCTTTAGAGCTTTATACACTCTGAGGTATGTCTTTAGAGCTTTATACACTCTGAGGTGTGTCATTAGAGCTTTATACACTCTGAGGTGTGTCTTTAGACCTTTATAAACTCTGAGGTGTGTCATTAGAGCTTTATAAACTCTGAGGTGTGTCTTTAGAGCTTTATACACTCTGAGGTGTGCCTTTAGAGCTTTAAACACTCTCAGGTGTGTTTTTAGAGCTTTATAACATTCTAAGGTGTGTCTTTAGAGCTCTACATTACTCTGAGGTTTGTCTTTAGAGCTTTATACCGCTCTGAGGTGTGTCTTAAGAGCTTTATACACTCTGAGGTGTGTCTTTAGAGCTTTATAAACTCTGAGGTGTGTCATTAGAGCTTTGTACACTCTGAGGTGTGTCTTTACAGCTTTATACCACTCAGAGGTGTGTCTTTAGAGCTTTATGCACTCTGAGGTGTGTCTTTAGAGCTTTAAACACTCTCAGGTGTGTTTTTAGAGCTTTATAACATTCTAAGGTGTGTCTTTAGAGCTCTACATCACTCTGAGGTGTGTCTTTAGAGCTTTATACACTCTGAGGTGTGTCTTTAGAGCTTTATAACATTCTAAAGTGTGTCTTTAGAGCTTTATAACACTCTGAGATGTGTCTGTAGAGCTTTATAACACTCTGAGTTGTGTCTTTAGAGCTTTATACCACTCTGAGGTGTGTCTTTATTGCTTTATAAAACTCTGAGGTGTGTCTTTAGAGCCTTATACCGCTCTGAGGTGTGTCTTTAGAGCTTTATACCACTCTGAGGTGTGTCTTTAGAGCTTTTTAAACTCTGAGGTGTGTCTTTAGAGTTTTAAAAAACTCTAAGGTGTGTCTTTAGAGCTTTATACCACTCTGAAGTGTGTCTTTAGAGCTTTATACCACTCTGAGGTGTGTCTTTAGAGCTTTATAACACTCTGAGATGTGTCTTTTGAGCTTTATACCACTCTGAGGTGTGTCTTTAGAGCTTTATACAACTCTGAGGTGTGTCTTTAGAGCTTTATACCACTCTGAGGTTTGTCTTTAGAGCTTTATAACACTCTGAGATGTGTCTTTTGAGCTTTATAACACTCTGAGGTGTGTCTTTAGAGCTTTATACCACTCTGAGGTGTGTCTTTAGAGCTTTATACCGCTCTGAGGTGTGTCTTTAGAGCTTTCTACCACTCTGAGATGTGTCTTTAGAGCTTTATAACACTCTAAGGTGTGTCTCAAGAGCTTCATAACACTCTAAGGTGTGTCTTTAGAGCTTTATACACTCTAAGGTGTGTCTTTAGAGCTTTATACACTCTAAGGTGTATCTTTAGAGCTTTATACCACTCTGAGGTGTGTCTTTAGAGCCTTATACCACTCTGAGGTGGGTCTTTAGAGCTTTATACCACTCTGAGGTGTGTCTTTAGAGCTTTATAACACTCTGAGGTGTGTCTTTACAGCTTTATACCACAGAGGTTGGTCTTTAGAGCTTTTTATACTCTGAGGTGTGTCTCTAGAGTTTTATTAAACTCTAAGGTGTGTCTTTAGAGTTTTATAACACTCTAAGGTGTGTCTTTAGAGCTTTGTAACACTCTAAGGTGTGTCTTCAGAGCGTTACATCACTCTGAGGTGTGTCTTTAGAGCTTTATACACTCTGAGGTGTGTTTTTAGAGCTTTATATAATTCTAAAGTGTGTCTTTAGAGCTTTATACAACTCTGAGGTGTGTCTTTAGAGCTTTATACCACTCTGAGGTGTGTTTTTAGAGCTTTATACCGCTCTGAGGTGTGTCTTTAGAGCTTTATACACTCTGAGGTGTGTCATTAGAGCTTTATACACTGTGAGGTGTGTCATTAGAGCTTTATACACTCTGAGGTGTGTCATTAGAGCTTTATACACTCTGAGGTGTGTCTTTAGATCTTTATACCGCTCTAAGGTGTGTCTTTAGAGCTTTATACACTCTGAGGTGTGTCATTAGAGCTTTATACACTCTGAGGTGTGTCTTTAGAGCTTTATACCGCTCTAAGGTGTGTCTTTAGAGCTTTATACACTCTTAGGTGTGTCATTAGAGCTTTATACCACTCTGAGGTGTGTCTTTAGAGCTTTATACACTCTGAGGTGTGTCATTAGAGCTTTATACACTCTGAAGTGTGTCTTTAGAGCTTTATAACACTCTGAGGTGTGTCTTTACAGCTTTATACCACAGAGGTTGGTCTTTAGAGCTTTTTATACTCTGAGGTGTGTCTCTAGAGTTTTATTAAACTCTAAGGTGTGTCTTTAGAGTTTTATAACACTCTAAGGTGTGTCTTTAGAGCTTTGTAACACTCTAAGGTGTGTCTTCAGAGCGTTACATCACTCTGAGGTGTGTCTTTAGAGCTTTATACACTCTGAGGTGTGTTTTTAGAGCTTTATATAATTCTAAAGTGTGTCTTTAGAGCTTTATACAACTCTGAGGTGTGTCTTTAGAGCTTTATACCACTCTGAGGTGTGTTTTTAGAGCTTTATACCGCTCTGAGGTGTGTCTTTAGAGCTTTATACACTCTGAGGTGTGTCATTAGAGCTTTATACACTCTGAGGTGTGTCATTAGAGCTTTATACACTCTGAGGTGTTTCTTTAGATCTTTATACCGCTCTAAGGTGTGTCTTTAGAGCTTTATACACTCTGAGGTGTGTCATTAGAGCTTTATACACTCTGAGGTGTGTCTTTAGAGCTTTATACCGCTCTAAGGTGTGTCTTTAGAGCTTTATACACTCTGAGGTGTGTCATTAGAGCTTTATACCACTCTGAGGTGTGTCTTTAGAGCTTTATACACTCTGAGGTGTGTCTTTAGAGCTTTATACACTCTTAGGTGTGTCATTAGAGCTTTATACACTCTGAGATGTGTCTTTAGAAATTTTAAAACTCTGAGGTGTGTCTTTAGAGCTTTATACACTCTGAGGTGTGTCATTAGAGCTTTATACACTCTGAGGTGTGTCTTTAGAGCTTTATACCGCTCTAAGGTGTGTCTTTAGAGCTTTATACACTCTGAGGTGTGTCATTAGAGCTTTATACCACTCTGAGGTGTGTCTTTAGAGCTTTATACACTCTGAGGTGTGTCTTTAGAGCTTTATACACTCTTAGGTGTGTCATTAGAGCTTTATACACTCTGAGATGTGTCTTTAGAAATTTTAAAACTCTGAGGTGTGTCTTTAGAGCTTTATACACTCTGAGGTGTGTCATTAGAGCTTTATAACACCCTAAGGTGTGTCTTTAGAGCTTTATACACTCTGAGGTGTGTCATTAGAGCTATATAACACTCTGAGGTGTGTTTTCAGAGCTTTATACCACTCTGAGGTGTGTCTTTAGAGCTTTATACCACTCTGAGGTATGTCATTAGAGCTTTATACACTCTGAAGTTTGTCTTTAGAGCTTTATACCACTCTGAGGTGTGTCTTTAGAGCTTTATACACTCTGAGGTGTGTCTTTAGAGCTTTATACACTCTGATGTGTGTCATTAGAGCTTTATAACACCCTAAGGTGTGTCTTTAGAGCTTTATACCACTCTGAGGTGTCTCTTTAGAGCTTTATACACTCTGAGGTGTCTCTTTAGAGCTTTATACACTCTGAGGTGTCTCTTTAGAGCTTTATACACTCTGAGGTGTGTCCTGAGGTGTGTCTTTAGGGCTTTATACAACTCTGAGGTGTGTCTTTAGAGCTTTATAAACTCTGAGGTGTGTCATTAGAGCTTTATAAACTCTGAGGTGTGTCTTTAGAGCTTTATACACTCTGAGATGTGTCTTTAGAGCTTTAAACACTCTCAGGTGTGTTTTTAGAGCTTTATAACATTCTAAGGTGTGTCTTTAGAGCTCTACATTACTCTGAGGTTTGTCTTTAGAGCTTTATACCGCTCTGAGGTGTGTCTTAAGAGCTTTATACACTCTGAGGTGTGTCTTTAGAGCTTTATACCACTCTGAGGTGTGTCTTTAGAGCTTTATAACACTCTGAGATGTGTCTGTAGAGCTTTATAACACTCTGAGTTGTGTCTTTAGAGCTTTATACTGCTCTGAGGTGTGTCTTTAGAGCTTTATACCACTCTGAGGTGTGTCTTTATTGCTTTATAAAACTCTGAGGTGTGTCTTTAGAGCTTTATACCGCTCTGAGGTGTGTCTTTAGAGCTTTATACCACTCTGAGGTGTGTCTTTAGAGCTTTTTACACTCTGAGGTGTGTCTTTAGAGTTTTAAAAAACTCTAAGGTGTGTCTTTAGAGCTTTATACCACTCTGAAGTGTGTCTTTAGAGCTTTATACCACTCTGAGGTGTGTCTTTAGAGCTTTATAACACTCTGAGATGTGTCTTTTGAGCTTTATACCACTCTGAGGTGTGTCTTTAGAGCTTTCTACCACTCTGAGGTGTGTCTTTAGAGCTTTATACCACTCTGAGGTGTGTTTTTAGAGCTTTATACCGCTCTGAGGTGTGTCTTTAGAGCTTTATACACTCTGAGGTGTGTCATTAGAGCTTTATACACTGTGAGGTGTGTCATTAGAGCTTTATACACTCTGAGGTGTGTCATTAGAGCTTTATACACTCTGAGGTGTGTCTTTAGAGCTTTATACCGCTCTAAGGTGTGTCTTTAGAGCTTTATACACTCTGAGGTGTGTCATTAGAGCTTTATACACTCTGAGGTGTGTCTTTAGATCTTTATACCGCTCTAAGGTGTGTCTTTAGAGCTTTATACACTCTGAGGTGTGTCATTAGAGCTTTATACACTCTGAGGTGTGTCTTTAGAGCTTTATACCGCTCTAAGGTGTGTCTTTAGAGCTTTATACACTCTTAGGTGTGTCATTAGAGCTTTATACCACTCTGAGGTGTGTCTTTAGAGCTTTATACACTCTGAGGTGTGTCATTAGAGCTTTATACACTCTGAAGTGTGTCTTTAGAGCTTTATAACACTCTGAGGTGTGTCTTTACAGCTTTATACCACAGAGGTTGGTCTTTAGAGCTTTTTATACTCTGAGGTGTGTCTCTAGAGTTTTATTAAACTCTAAGGTGTGTCTTTAGAGTTTTATAACACTCTAAGGTGTGTCTTTAGAGCTTTGTAACACTCTAAGGTGTGTCTTCAGAGCGTTACATCACTCTGAGGTGTGTCTTTAGAGCTTTATACACTCTGAGGTGTGTTTTTAGAGCTTTATATAATTCTAAAGTGTGTCTTTAGAGCTTTATACAACTCTGAGGTGTGTCTTTAGAGCTTTATACCACTCTGAGGTGTGTTTTTAGAGCTTTATACCGCTCTGAGGTGTGTCTTTAGAGCTTTATACACTCTGAGGTGTGTCATTAGAGCTTTATACACTCTGAGGTGTGTCATTAGAGCTTTATACACTCTGAGGTGTTTCTTTAGATCTTTATACCGCTCTAAGGTGTGTCTTTAGAGCTTTATACACTCTGAGGTGTGTCATTAGAGCTTTATACACTCTGAGGTGTGTCTTTAGAGCTTTATACCGCTCTAAGGTGTGTCTTTAGAGCTTTATACACTCTGAGGTGTGTCATTAGAGCTTTATACCACTCTGAGGTGTGTCTTTAGAGCTTTATACACTCTGAGGTGTGTCTTTAGAGCTTTATACACTCTTAGGTGTGTCATTAGAGCTTTATACACTCTGAGATGTGTCTTTAGAAATTTTAAAACTCTGAGGTGTGTCTTTAGAGCTTTATACACTCTGAGGTGTGTCATTAGAGCTTTATAACACCCTAAGGTGTGTCTTTAGAGCTTTATACACTCTGAGGTGTTTCTTTAGAGCTTTATACCGCTCTAAGGTGTGTCTTTAGAGCTTTATACACTCTGAGGTGTGTCTTTAGAGCTTTATACCACTCTGAGGTGTCTCTTTAGAGCTTTATACACTCTGAGGTGTCTCTTTAGAGCTTTATACACTCTGAGGTGTCTCTTTAGAGCTTTATACACTCTGAGGTGTGTCCTGAGGTGTGTCTTTAGGGCTTTATACAACTCTGAGGTGTGTCTTTAGAGCTTTATAAACTCTGAGGTGTGTCATTAGAGCTTTATAAACTCTGAGGTGTGTCTTTAGAGCTTTATACACTCTGAGATGTGTCTTTAGAGCTTTAAACACTCTCAGGTGTGTTTTTAGAGCTTTATAACATTCTAAGGTGTGTCTTTAGAGCTCTACATTACTCTGAGGTTTGTCTTTAGAGCTTTATACCGCTCTGAGGTGTGTCTTAAGAGCTTTATACACTCTGAGGTGTGTCTTTAGAGCTTTATACCACTCTGAGGTGTGTCTTTAGAGCTTTATAACACTCTGAGATGTGTCTGTAGAGCTTTATAACACTCTGAGTTGTGTCTTTAGAGCTTTATACTGCTCTGAGGTGTGTCTTTAGAGCTTTATACCACTCTGAGGTGTGTCTTTATTGCTTCATAAAACTCTGAGGTGTGTCTTTAGAGCTTTATACCGCTCTGAGGTGTGTCTTTAGAGCTTTATACCACTCTGAGGTGTGTCTTTAGAGCTTTTTACACTCTGAGGTGTGTCTTTAGAGTTTTAAAAAACTCTAAGGTGTGTCTTTAGAGCTTTATACCACTCTGAAGTGTGTCTTTAGAGCTTTATACCACTCTGAGGTGTGTCTTTAGAGCTTTATAACACTCTGAGATGTGTCTTTTGAGCTTTATACCACTCTGAGGTGTGTCTTTAGAGCTTTCTACCACTCTGAGGTGTGTCTTTAGAGCTTTATACCACTCTGAGGTGTGTATT
The DNA here is from genome assembly GCF_026437365.1 of Eucyclogobius newberryi. Lineage (NCBI taxonomy): Eukaryota > Metazoa > Chordata > Actinopteri > Gobiiformes > Gobiidae > Eucyclogobius > Eucyclogobius newberryi. Next base: position 41,467 of record NW_027315941.1, on the reverse strand, counting down.
TAGAGCTTTATACCACTCTGAGGTTTGTCTTTAGAGCTTTATAACACTCTGAGATGTGTCTTTTGAGCTTTATAACACTCTGAGGTGTGTCTTTAGAGCTTTATACCACTCTGAGGTGTGTCTTTAGAGCTTTATACCGCTCTGAGGTGTGTCTTTAGAGCTTTATACCACTCTGAGTTGTGTCTTTAGAGCTTTATACACTCTGAGGTGTGTCATTAGAGCTTTATACACTCTGAGGTGTGTCTTTAGAAATTTTAAAACTCTGAGGTGTGACTTTAGAGCTATATAACACTCTGAGGTGTGTCTTTAGAGCTTTATACCGCTCTGAGGTGTGTCATTAGAGCTTTATACACTGTGAGGTGTGTCTTTAGAGCTTTATACACTCTGAGGTGTGTCTTTAGAGCTTTATACCGCTCTAAGGTGTGTCTTTAGAGCTTTATACACTCTGAGGTGTGTCTTTAGAGCTTTATACAACTCTGAGGTGTGTTTTTAGAGCTTTATATCATTCTAAAGTGTGTCTTTAGAGCTTTATACAACTCTGAGGTGTGTCTTTAGAGCTTTATACCACTCTGAGTTGTGTCTTTAGAGCTTTATACACTCTGAGGTGTGTTTTTAGAGCTTTATAACATTCTAAGGTGTGTCTTTAGAGCTCTACATCACTCTGAGGTGTGTCTTTAGAGCTTTATACACTCTGAGGTGTGTCTTTAGAGCTTTATAACATTCTAAAGTGTGTCTTTAGAGCTTTATAACACTCTGAGATGTGTCTGTAGAGCTTTATAACACTCTGAGTTGTGTCTTTAGAGCTTTATACACTCTGAGGTGTGTCTTTAGAGCTTCATACCACTCTGAGGTGTGTCTTTATTGCTTTATAAAACTCTGAGGTGTGTCTTTAGAGCTTTATACCGCTCTGAGGTGTGTCTTTAGAGCTTTATACCACTCTGAAGTGTGTCTTTAGAGCTTTATACCACTCTGAGGTGTGTCTTTAGAGCTTTATAACACTCTGAGATGTGTCTTTTGAGCTTTATACCACTCTGAGGTGTGTCTTTAGAGCTTTCTACCACTCTGAGGTGTGTCTTTAGAGCTTTATACCACTCTGAGGTGTGTCTTTAGAGCTTTATACCACTCTGAGGTTTGTCTTTAGAGCTTTATAACACTCTGAGATGTGTCTTTTGAGCTTTATAACACTCTGAGGTGTGTCTTTAGAGCTTTATACCACTCTGAGGTGTGTCTTTAGAGCTTTATACCGCTCTGAGGTGTGTCTTTAGAGCTTTCTACCACTCTGAGATGTGTCTTTAGAGCTTTATAACACTCTAAGGTGTGTCTTAAGAGCTTCATAACACTCTAAGGTGTGTCTTTAGAGCTTTATACACTCTAAGGTGTGTCTTTAGAGCTTTATACACTCTAAGGTGTATCTTTAGAGCTTCATACCACTCTGAGGTGTGTCTTTAGAGCCTTATACCACTCTGAGGTGGGTCTTTAGAGCTTTATACCACTCTGAGGTGTGTCTTTAGAGCTTTTATACACTCTAAGGTGTGTCTTTAGAGCTTTATACACTATAAAATGTGTCTTTAGAGCTTTATACACTCTGAGGTGTGTCTTTAGAGCTTTATAACACTCTAATGTGTGTCTTTAGAGCTTTATAACACTCTAAGGTGTGTCTTTAGGGCTTTATACACTCTGAGGTGTGTCTTTAGAGCTTCATACACTCTGAGGTGTGTCTTTAGAGCTTTATACACTCTGAGGTGTGTCTTTAGAGCTTTATACCACTCTGAGGTGTGTCTTTAGAGCTTTATACCGCTCTGAGGTGTGTCTTTAGAGCTTTATACCACTCTGAGGTGTGTCTTTAGAGCTTTATACACTCTGAGGTGTGCCATTAGAGCTTTATACACTCTGAGGTGTGTCTTTAGAAATTTTAAAACTCTGAGGTGTGACTTTAGAGCTTTATAACACTCTGAGGTGTGTCTTTAGAGCTTTATACACTGTGAGGTGTGTCTTTAGAGCTTTATACACTCCGAGGTGTGTCTTTAGAGCTTTATACCGCTCTAAGGTGTGTCTTTAGAGCTTTATACACTCTGAGGTGTGTCTTAAGAAATTTTAACACTGAGGTGTGTCTTTAGAGCTTTATACAACTCTGAGGTGTGTTTTTAGAGCTTTATATCATTCTAAAGTGTGTCTTTAGAGCTTTATACAACTCTGAGGTGTGTCTTTAGAGCTTTATACCACTCTGAGTTGTGTCTTTGGAGCTTTATACACTCTGAGGTGTGTTTTTAGAGCTTTATACAACTCTGAGGTGTGTCTTTAGAGCTTTATACACTCTGAGGTGTGTCTTTAGAGCTTTATACACTCTGAGGTGTGTCATTAGAGCTTTATACACTCTGAGGTGTGTCTTTAGAGCTTTATACACTCTGAAGTGTGTCTTTAGAGCTTTATAACACTCTGAGGTGTGTCTTTACAGCTTTATACCACAGAGGTTGGTCTTTAGAGCTTTTTATACTCTGAGGTGTGTCTCTAGAGTTTTATTAAACTCTAAGGTGTGTCTTTAGAGTTTTATAACACTCTAAGGTGTGTCTTTAGAGCTTTATACACTCTGAGGTGTGTTTTTAGAGCTTTATATAATTCTAAAGTGTGTATTTAGAGCTTTATACAACTCTGAGGTGTGTCTTTAGAGCTTTATACAACTCTGAGGTGTGTCTTTAGAGCTTTATACCACTCTGAGGTGTGTTTTTAGAGCTTTATACCGCTCTGAGGTGTGTCTTTAGAGCTTTATACACTCTGAGGTGTGTCATTAGAGCTTTATACACTGTGAGGTGTGTCATTAGAGCTTTATACACTCTGAGGTGTTTCTTTAGATCTTTATACCGCTCTAAGGTGTGTCTTTAGAGCTTTATACACTCTGAGGTGTGTCATTAGAGCTTTATACACTCTGAGGTGTGTCTTTAGAGCTTTATACCACTCTGAGGTGTGTCTTTAGAGCTTTATACCACTCTGAGGTGTTTCTCTAGAGCTTTATACCACTCTGAGGTGTGTCTTTAGAGCTTTATACACTCTGAGGTGTGTCTTTAGAGCTTTATACACTCTGAGGTGTGTCATTAGAGCTTTATACACTCTGAGGTGTGTCTTTAGAAATTTTAAAACTCTGAGGTGTGACTTTAGAGCTATATAACACTCTGAGGTGTGTCTTTAGAGCTTTATACACTCTGAGGTGTGTCTTTAGAGCTTTATACCGCTCTAAGGTGTGTCTTTAGAGCTTTATACACTCTGAGGTGTGTCATTAGAGATTTATACCACTCTGAGGTGTGTCTTTAGAGCTTTATACACTCTGAGGTGTTTCTTTAGAGCTTTATACACTCTGAGGTGTGTTTTTAGAGCTTTATATCATTCTAAAGTGTGTCTTTAGAGCTTTATACCACTCTGAGGTGTGTCTTTAGAGCTTTATACAACTCTGAGGTGTGTCTTTAGAGCTTTATACACTCTGAGGTATGTCATTAGAGCTTTATACACTCTGAGGTGTGTCTTTAGAGCTTTATACACTCTGAAGTGTGTCTTTAGAGCTTTATAACACTCTGAGTTGTGTCTTTAGAGCTTTATACCACAGAGGTTGGTGTTTAGAGCTTTTTATACTCTGAGGTGTGTCTCTAGAGTTTTATTAAACTCTAAGGTGTGTCTTTAGAGCTTTATAACACTCTGAGGTGTGTCTTTAGAGCTTTATACCACTCTGAGTTGTGTCTTTAGAGCTTTATACACTCTGAGGTGTGTCATTAGAGCTTTATACACTCTGAGGTGTGTCTTTAGAGCTTTATACACTCTGAAGTGTGTCTTTAGAGCTTTATAACACTCTGAGGTGTGTCTTTAGAGCTTTATACCACTCTGAGGTTTGTCTTTAGAGCTTTATAACACTCTGAGATGTGTCTTTTGAGCTTTATACCACTCTGATGTGTGTCATTAGAAATTTTAAAACTCTGAGGTGTGACTTTAGAGCTATATAACACTCTGAGTTGTGTCTTTACAGCTTTATACCACAGATGTTGGTGTTTAGAGCTTTTTATACTCTGAGGTGTGTCTCTAGAGTTTTATTAAACTCTAAGGTGTGTCTTTAGAGTTTTATAACACTCTAAGGTGTGTCTTTAGAGCTTTGTAACACTCTAAGGTGTGTCTTCAGAGCGTTACATCACTCTGAGGTGTGTCTTTAGAGCTTTATACACTCTGAGGTGTGTCTTTAGAGCTTTATACCACTCTGAGTTGTGTCTTTAGAGCTTTATACACTCTGAGGTGTGTTTTTAGAGCTTTATACAACTCTGAGGTGTGTCTTTAGAGCTTTATACACTCTGAGGTGTGTCATTAGAGCTTTATACACTCTGAGGTGTGTCTTTAGAAATTTTAAAACTCTGAGGTGTGACTTTAGAGCTATATAACACTCTGAGGTGTGTCTTTAGAGCTTTATACCGCTCTGAGGTGTGTCATTAGAGCTTTATACACTGTGAGGTGTGTCTTTAGAGCTTTATACACTCTGAGGTGTGTCTTTAGAGCTTTATACCGCTCTAAGGTGTGTCTTTAGAGCTTTATACACTCTGAGGTGTGTCTTTAGAGCTTTATACAACTCTGAGGTGTGTTTTTAGAGCTTTATATCATTCTAAAGTGTGTCTTTAGAGCTTTTTACAACTCTGAGGTGTGTCTTTAGAGCTTTATACCACTCTGAGTTGTGTCTTTAGAGCTTTATACACTCTGAGGTGTGTTTTTAGAGCTTCATACAACTCTGAGGTGTGTCTTTAGAGCTTTATACACTCTGAGGTGTTTCTTTAGAGCTTTATACACTCTGAGGTGTGTCATTAGAGCTTTATACACTCTGAGGTGTGTCTTTAGAGCTTTATACACTCTGAAGTGTGTCTTTAGAGCTTTATAACACTCTGAGGTGTGTCTTTACAGCTTTATACCACAGAGGTTGGTCTTTAGAGCTTTTTATACTCTGAGGTGTGTCTCTAGAGTTTTATTAAACTCTAAGGTGTGTCTTTAGAGTTTTATAACACTCTAAGGTGTGTCTTTAGAGCTTTGTAACACTCTAAGGTGTGTCTTCAGAGCGTTACATCACTCTGAGGTGTGTCTTTAGAGCTTTATACACTCTGAGGTGTGTTTTTAGAGCTTTATATAATTCTAAAGTGTGTCTTTAGAGCTTTATACAACTCTGAGGTGTGTCTTTAGAGCTTTATACAACTCTGAGGTGTGTCTTTAGAGCTTTATACCACTCTGAGGTGTGTTTTTAGAGCTTTATACCGCTCTGAGGTGTGTCTTTAGAGCTTTGTACACTCTGAGGTGTGTCATTAGAGCTTTATACACTGTGAGGTGTGTCATTAGAGCTTTATACACTCTGAGGTGTGTCTTTAGAAATTTTAAAACTCTGAGGTGTGTCTTTAGAGCTTTATACCGCTCTAAGGTGTGTCTTTAGAGCTTTATACACTCTGAGGTGTGTCTTTAGAGCTTTATACACTCTGAGGTGTGTCATTAGAGCTTTATACACTCTGAGGTGTGTCTTTAGAAATTTTAAAACTCTGAGGTGTGTCTTTAGAGCTTTATACCGCTCTAAGGTGTGTCTTTAGAGCTTTATACACTCTGAGGTGTGTCATTAGAGCTTTATACCACTCTGAGGTGTGTCTTTAGAGCTTTATACACTCTGAGGTGTTTCTTTAGAGCTTTATACACTCTGAGGTGTGTTTTTAGAGCTTTATATCATTCTAAAGTGTGTCTTTAGAGCTTTATACAGCTCTGAGGTGTGTCTTTAGAGCTTTATACAACTCTGAGGTGTGTCTTTAGAGCTTTATACACTCTGAGGTGTGTCTTTAGAGCTTTATACACTCTGAGGTATGTCATTAGAGCTTTATACACTCTGAGGTGTGTCTTTAGAGCTTTATACACTCTGAAGTGTGTCTTTAGAGCTTTATAACACTCTGAGTTGTGTCTTTAGAGCTTTATACCACAGAGGTTGGTGTTTAGAGCTTTTTATACTCTGAGGTGTGTCTCTAGAGTTTTATTAAACTCTAAGGTGTGTCTTTAGAGCTTTATAACACTCTGAGGTGTGTCTTTAGAGCTTTATACCACTCTGAGGTGTGTCTTTAGAGCTTTATACCACTCTGATGTGTGTCTTTAGAGATTTATATACTGTGAGGTGTGTCTTTAGAAATTTTAAAACTCTGAGGTGTGACTTTAGAGCTATATACCGCTCTGAGTTGTGTCTTTACAGCTTTATACCACAGAGGTTGGTGTTTAGAGCTTTTTATACTCTGAGGTGTGTCTCTAGAGTTTTATTAAACTCTAAGGTGTGTCTTTAGAGTTTTATAACACTCTAAGGTGTGTCTTTAGAGCTTTGTAACACTCTAAGGTGTGTCTTCAGAGCGTTACATCACTCTGAGGTGTGTCTTTAGAGCTTTATACACTCTGAGGTGTGTCTTTAGAGCTTTATACCACTCTGAGTTGTGTCTTTAGAGCTTTATACACTCTGAGGTGTGTTTTTAGAGCTTTATACAACTCTGAGGTGTGTCTTTAGAGCTTTATACACTCTGAGGTGTGTCATTAGAGCTTTATTCACTCTGAAGTGTGTCTTTAGAGCTTTATAACACTCTGAGGTGTGTCTTTACAGCTTTATACCACAGAGGTTGGTCTTTAGAGCTTTTTATACTCTGAGGTGTGTCTCTAGAGTTTTATTAAACTCTAAGGTGTGTCTTTAGAGTTTTATAACACTCTAAGGTGTGTCTTTAGAGCTTTGTAACACTCTAAGGTGTGTCTTCAGAGCGTTACATCACTCTGAGGTGTGTGTTTAGAGCTTTTTACACTCTGAGGTGTGTTTTTAGAGCTTTATATAATTCTAAAGTGTGTCTTTAGAGCTTTATACAACTCTGAGGTGTGTCTTTAGAGCTTTATACCACTCTGAGGTGTGTTTTTAGAGCTTTATACCGCTCTGAGGTGTGTCTTTAGAGCTTTATACACTCTGAGGTGTTTCTTTAGATCTTTATACCGCTCTAAGGTGTGTCTTTAGAGCTTTATACACTCTGAGGTGTGTCATTAGAGCTTTATACACTCTGAGGTGTGTCTTTAGAGCTTTATACCACTCTGAGGTGTGTCTTTAGAGCTTTATACCACTCTGAGGTGTTTCTCTAGAGCTTTATACCACTCTGAGGTGTGTCTTTAGAGCTTTATACACTCTGAGGTGTGTCTTTAGAGCTTTATACACTCTGAGGTGTGTCATTAGAGCTTTATACACTCTGAGATGTGTCTTTAGAAATTTTAAAACTCTGAGGTGTGACTTTAGAGCTTTATAACACTCTGAGGTGTGTCTTTAGAGCTTTATACCGCTCTGAGGTGTGTTTTCAGAGCTTTATACCACTCTGAGGTATGTCATTAGAGCTTTATACACTCTGAAGTTTGTCTTTAGAGCTTTATACCACTCTGAGGTGTGTCTTTAGAGTTTTATACACTCTGAGGTGTGTCTTTAGAGCTTTATACACTCTGAGGTGTGTCATTAGAGCTTTATAACACCCTAAGGTGTGTCTTTAGAGCTTTATACCACTCTGAGGTGTGTCTTTAGAGCTTTATACCGCTCTGAAGTTTGCCTTTAGAGCTTTATACAACTCTGAGGTGTGTCTTTAGAGCTTTATACACTCTGAGGTGTGTCTTTAGAGCTTTATACACTCTGAGGTGTGTCATTAGAGCTTTATAACACCCTAAGGTGTGTCTTTAGAGCTTTATACCACTCTGAGGTGTCTCTTTAGAGCTTTATACACTCTGAGGTGTGTTTTTAGAGCTTTATACACTCTGAGGTGTGTCTTTAGAGCTTTATACACTCTGAGGTGTGTCATTAGAGCTTTATACACTCTGAGGTGTGTCTTTACAGCTTTATACCACAGAGGTTGGTCTTTAGAGCTTTTTATACTCTGAGGTGTGTCTCTAGAGTTTTATTAAACTCTAAGGTGTGTCTTTAGAGTTTTATAGCACTCTAAGGTGTGTCTTTAGAGCTTTGTAACACTCTAAGGTGTGTCTTCAGAGCGTTACATCACTCTGAGGTGTGTCTTTAGAGCTTTATACACTCTGAGATGTGTTTTTAGAGCTTTATATAATTCTAAAGTGTGTCTTTAGAGCTTTATACAACTCTGAGGTGTGTCTTTAGAGCTTTATACCACTCTGAGTTGTGTTTTTAGAGCTTTATACACTCTGAGGTGTTTCTTTAGATCTTTATACCGCTCTAAGGTGTGTCTTTAGAGCTTTATACACTCTGAGGTGTGTCATTAGAGCTTTATACACTCTGAGGTGTGTCTTTAGAGCTTTATACCACTCTGAGGTGTGTCTTTAGAGCTTTATACACTCTGAGGTGTTTCTCTAGAGCTTTATACCACTCTGAGGTGTGTCTTTAGAGCTTTATACACTCTGAGGTGTGTCTTTAGAGCTTTATACACTCTGAGGTGTGTCATTAGAGCTTTATACACTCTGAGATGTGTCTTTAGAAATTTTAAAACTCTGAGGTGTGACTTTAGAGCTATATAACACTCTGAGGTGTGTCTTTAGAGCTTTATACCGCTCTGAGGTGTGTTTTCAGAGCTTTATACACTCTGAGGTGTGTCTTTAGAGCTTTATACACTCTGAGCTGTGTCTTTAGAGCTTTATACACTCTGAGGTGTGTCATTAGAGCTTTATAACACCCTAAGGTGTGTCTTTAGAGCTTTATACCACTCTGAGGTGTGTCTTTAGAGCTTTATACACTCTGAAGTTTGCCTTTAGAGCTTTATACAACTCTGAGGTGTGTCTTTAGAGCTTTATACACTCTGAGGTGTGTCATTAGAGCTTTATAACACCCTAAGGTGTGTCTTTAGAGCTTTATACCACTCTGAGGTGTCTCTTTAGAGCTTTATACACTCTGAGGTGTCTCTTTAGAGCTTTATACACTCTGAGGTGTGTCCTGAGGTGTGTCTTTAGGGCTTTATACAACTCTGAGGTGTGTCTTTAGAGCTTTATAAACTCTGAGGTGTGTCATTAGAGCTTTATAAACTCTGAGGTGTGTCTTTAGAGCTTTATACACTCTGAGGTGTGTCTTTAGAGCTTTAAACACTCTCAGGTGTGTTTTTAGAGCTTTATAACATTCTAAGGTGTGTCTTTAGAGCTCTACATCACTCTGAGGTGTGTCTTTAGAGCTTTATACACTCTGAGGTGTGTCTTTAGAGCTTTATAACATTCTAAAGTGTGTCTTTAGAGCTTTATACTGCTCTGAGGTGTGTCTTTAGAGCTTCATACCACTCTGAGGTGTGTCTTTATTGCTTTATAAAACTCTGAGGTGTGTCTTTAGAGCTTTATACACTCTGAGGTGTGTCTTTAGAGCTTTATACCACTCTGAAGTGTGTCTTTAGAGCTTTATACCACTCTGAGGTGTGTCTTTAGAGCTTTATAACACTCTGAGATGTGTCTTTTGAGCTATATACCACTCTGAGGTGTGTCTTTAGAGCTTTCTACCACTCTGAGGTGTGTCTTTAGAGCTTTATACCACTCTGAGGTGTGTCTTTAGAGCTTTATACCACTCTGAGGTTTGTCTTTAGAGCTTTATAACACTCTGAGATGTGTCTTTTGAGCTTTATAACACTCTGAGGTGTGTCTTTAGAGCTTTATACCACTCTGAGGTGTGTCTTTAGAGCTTTATACCGCTCTGAGGTGTGTCTTTAGAGCTTTCTACCACTCTGAGATGTGTCTTTAGAGCTTTATAACACTCTAAGGTGTGTCTTAAGAGCTTCATAACACTCTAAGGTGTGTCTTTAGAGCTTTATACACTCTAAGGTGTGTCTTTAGAGCTTTATACACTCTAAGGTGTATCTTTAGAGCTTTATACCACTCTGAGGTGTGTCTTTAGAGCCTTATACCACTCTGAGGTGTGTCTTTAGAGCTTTTATACACTCTAAGGTGTCTCTTTAGAGCTTTATACACTATAAAATGTGTCTTTAGAGCTTTATACACTCTGAGGTGTGTCTTTAGAGCTTTATAACACTCTAATATGTGTCTTTAGAGCTTTATAACACTCTAAGATGTGTCTTTAGGGCTTTATACACTCTGAGGTGTGTCTTTAGAGCTTTATACACTCTGAGGTGTGTCTTTAGAGCTTTATACCACTCTGAGGTGTGTCTTTAGAGCTTTTATACACTCTAAGGTGTGTCTTTAGAGCTTTATACACTATAAAATGTGTCTTTAGAGCTTTATAACACTCTAAGGTGTGTCTTTAGAGCTTTATAACACTCTAAGGTGTGTCTTTAGAGCTTTATAACACTCTAAGGTGTGTTTGGTCCTGGGTTAAAAAGATTCCTCCATCTTTGTTTTTTAATATTTTGTGAAACACATTTTCAATTCAATTTGTTTTTCTAACGCCCAAAATCACAACAACAGTTGCCTCTGAGGGCCACAGGGAGAAATGAATCAACAATGTCTGTGGGGACGAGGGACGATGTCCCAGGGTCCTCTGTCCTTAGACTCTCCTTCTGGACCAGGAAAAAGTACAAAAAAAACCTCTTTGGGACAAGTATGTCCCTGTGTTAGTTCCAGTGAAGGAGGATGTGACTCTCACAGACCTGAGGGCGACTGGAGCTGGAGCCACTCCTCAGGCAGATGAGGGACCGTCCACACAGGACAGGGACACTTCACCAGGAGAGGGACATCTGGGTCCACATGTCCTCAGGAGAGAGACAAAGAAAAAGAAGGCGGTGAACAGTTTGCAAGTGGAATTAAAAATGAAATATAGTTTAATAGAAAAAGTCAGAAGAAGAGGACAGAGCTCATGCTTCCCCCAGAGTCACTGCTCGGGCAGCGGCGCTGAAGCTGTGCTTTATAGTTCTGTTCATAACTGGTCGGGCCTCGGGCTCTCTGGTCGGGCCCCGGGCTCTCTGGTCGGGCCCCGGGCTCTCTGGTCGGGCCTCGGGCTCTCTGGTCGGGCCCCGGGCTCTCTGGTCGGGCCCCGGGCTCTCTGGTCGGGCCCCGGGCTCTCTGGTCGGGCCCCGGGCTCTCTGGTCGGGCCTCGGGCTCTCTGGTCGGGCCCCGGGCTCTCTGGTCGGGCCCCGGGCTCTCTGGTCGGGCCTCGGGCTCTCTGGTCGGGCCCCGGGCTCTCTGGTCGGGCCCCGGGCTCTCTGGTCGGGCCCCGGGCTCTCTGGTCGGGCCTCGGGCTCTCTGGTCGGGCCCCGGGCTCTCTGGTCGGGCCTCGGGCTCTCTGGTCGGGCCCCGGGCTCTCTGGTCGGGCCTCGGAATCTCTGGTCGGGCCCCGGGCTCTCTGGTCAAGCCTCGGGCTCTCTGGTCGGGCCCCGGGCTCTCTGGCCCTGCCCCCTACTGACCTTTTAAATAGGATGATCTGAGTGACTTTATACATGTGTAAATGAAAGCAAACGTAACCGTGGTGACGGTGCTGATTTTCTGTTTCATGCTCGTTTGGCCCCGCTCGTTTGGCCCCGCTCGTTTGGCCCCGCTCGTTTGGCCCCGCTCGTTTGGCCCCGCTCGTTTGGCCCCGCTCGTTTGGCCCCGCTCGTTTGGCCCCGCTCAGAGACCGTGTCTAAAAGCTTCAGTTTGTGAAGGAGATCTTAATGAAGGTTGTGCTGGTGGGAGGGCATCTGTGGTAAATGTAGATCACACTTTACTGATCTCAGGACTCGGATCAAACTCAACCAAATGGACTCTAACTCTAACTCTAACTCTAACTCTAACTCTATCACTAACTCTAGCTCTAACTCTGTCACTAACTCTAACTCTAACTCTAACTCTAACTCTGTCACTAGCTCTAACTCTAACTCTAACTCTAACTCTAACTCTATCACTAACTCTAACTTTAACTCTAACTCTATCACTAACTCTAACTCTAAAACTAACTCTAACTCTAACTCTAACTCTATCACTAACTCTAACTCTATCACTAACTCTAACTCTATCACGAACTCTAACTCTATCTCTAACTCTATCACTAACTCTAACTCTAACTCTTTCTCTAACTCTAACTCTATCACTAACTCTAACTCTAACTCTAACTCTAACTCTAACTCTAACTCTAACTCTATCACTAACTCTAACTCTATCACTAACTCTAACTCTAACTCTAACTTTAACTCTATCACTAACTCTAACTTTAACTCTAACTCTATCACTAACTCTAACTCTAACTCTAACTTTAACTCTATCACTAACTCTAACTCTATCACTAACTCTAACTCTAACTCTAACTCTATCACTAACTCTAACTCTAACTCTAACTCTATCACTAACTCTAACTCTATCTCTAACTCTAACTCTATCACTAACTCTAACTCTAACTCTAACTCTAACTCTAACTCTAACTCTAACTCTATCACTAACTCTAACTCTAACTCTATCACTAACTCTATCACTAACTCTAACTCTAACTCTAACTCTAACACTAACTCTAACTCTAACTCTAACTCTAACTCTATCACTAACTCTAACTCTATCACTAACTCTAACTCTAACTCTAACACTAACTCTAACTCTATCACTAACTCTAACTCTAACTCTATCACTAACTCTAACTCTAACTCTAACACTAACTCTAACTCTAACTCTAACTCTAACTCTATCACTAACTCTAACTCTATCACTAACTCTAACTCTAACTCTAACTCTATCACTAACTCTAACTCTAACTCTAACTCTAACTCTAACTCTAACTCTATCACTAACTCTAACTCTAACTCTATCACTAACTCTAACTCTAATCCTGATTCCATAAGTGTTGCCAAGCAACCACGTTTCACACTGCGCCTAAACTCCTTTAACGTCGCCGCAATGATGACGTCATTATTCTGTTGACTTGACTTCTGTTTAAAGTGTTTGTGGCACATTACGCCTGTGACGTCACTTCCTTTCACGTTGACATCAAAGCTGTGGCAGATGGGCGTGTCTTCCGAGCCGCCTCTCACGGGCCCCAAGAACCCGGGTCCCCAAGAACCAGGGGCCCGTGTGCACTTCCGGTTCGGGCCTGCAGGTGTCAGCAGAGCACCGGAAACAGCGCGGAGGAAAAACACCTAATAATCCTTTTACATTTTACATTTAAAAGCAGGAGCAGCGCCGCGTCTTTGTGTTTCCTCAAACTGTCACGACATTTCACTCTCCGACATCAAAGTGAAGGAAAATACACGACATTTGACTGTGAAAGTCTGAAAATGTAAATGTAGTTTGACTGAACAGGCGGAGACACGTGACATGAACGCGGGGTTTCTGGGGAATAAAGTCAATAAATATCTTTATGGATCATACGAATTACACTTTTACATTTCAGATAGAAGCAATTTAAAATCATGTAATAATTCTAATGTTTCGAGAGAAATGTAGTTGACAAATTCTTATTTTGTATTTCAAATAATTCATAAAACAATTCAAATTCAATCATTCAAAAAAAACAACTGAATTATCCAGGCCCAAATATTTATGTATCAATTTAGATTTTATAAAACTGCTTTGGATAAATAACAATAATAATAATAACAATAATGATAATATTAATAATAATAATAATAATAATAATAATAACATCATTATTATGATCCTTTACTGCACGAAACGTCTGATATTAATTTAAAATGACTTTAATGTATTTAATTAAATAAATGCAGAACTTGATGTGCTCAAAAAAATACAACGTGTCTTTATTGGTTTGTTTATGTTTTTAGTGCCAAGAAAAAGCACAATTAAAACTGGACAATTCAAAATCAGTGAAATCCACATGAATATTATATTATTTGTATTAAAAAGTGACGTGATCAATTCAACTGAACTGACAGAAAATTTTCACATTCTGTTACTAATATTATTGTTATAATTGTATTTGTTATAAAATAGTAATAATTATCATCATTATTATTGTTATTATGATATGTTATAATTATCATTATATTATAAAATACAGCACATTTAAACCTCGCGTCACAAAGAGACATTGAGCTTGTGTTTTTCCCGCACTTTCCCATCATCAGGTCAGATTATATATATTATATCCAACAGCTCGATATTCATTATTATTTAGTATTTAATCTGTCACATTTTAATAGATTGTGTAAAAGAGTTTGTGCGTTTTTGGTGATGCATTTTCCATCTTTTGTGTCAGGCTCAGGTCGCCTCATTGTTTCATCCTTGTTCTCGGCGCGTTCGGCTTTTTTCCTCTTATGCAAATATTGAAAATGTCACTGTTTTTTGTTACGTCGCTTCACGCGCGCGTCGAACGATCAAACGTTACGTAAAAAGCCCATTAGCAGCGCGTTTGTCCGTCCGCGCGCTCGCAATCCGGAATGTCAGGGCCGTGTCACCGCTCCGCCGCCGCCGCCGCCGCCGCCGCGTCCCGCCGCACCTGCCGCGTCCCGCCGCTCCTCCGCCGCGTCCCGCCGCTCCTCCGCCGCGTCCCGCCGCTCCTCCGCCGCTCCTCCGCCGCGTCCCGCCGCTCCTCCGCCGCTCCTCCGCCGCGTCCCGCCGCTCCTCCGCCGCGTCCCGCCGCTCCTCCGCCGCTCCTCCGCCGCGTCCCGCCGCTCCTCCGCCGCGTCCCGCCGCTCCTCCGCCGCTCCTCCGCCGCGTCCCGCCGCTCCTCCGCCGCTCCTCCGCCGCGTCCCGCCGCTCCTCCGCCGCTCTGAATCCTCCGCGGCGCATTTGCATCACACACTCGTGACATTTGGCGCGTCTCCGTCCGTTAAAAACTCTCACATTTACATTTCATGACCTCCGCGCGCGCATTAAAAGTCTTATTAGCCGCGGCAGACTCGCTCCGCCGCGCGCTTTTGTTTTGGCCAGAGCGCGCGGGATATGATTTTATGTTCGTGTTTGTTGATTCGGTTTTGTTGTAAATAAACACCGCTGCAGCGCGTTCCGTTTCTGCAAAACAAACTTGTAACAACAGCGACAGCGCGGCAATTATTCCCCCGCGCACCGGCGACCTCCAACCATCATTAAAAAACAAAAACAAGACGGAGGGAGAGAGGCAGGGGGGGAGGGAGGGGGAGAGGGAGGGAGAGAGGGAGGGAGAGAGGGAGGGAGAGAGGGAGGGGGGGAGAGAGGGGGAGAGGGAGGGAGAGAGGGAGGGAGAGAGGGAGGGGGGGAGGGAGAGAGAGGGAGGGGGGAGGGAGAGAGAGGGAGGGGGGGAGGGAGGGAGAGAGGGGGAGAGGGAGGGAGAGAGAGGGAGGGGGGGAGGGAGAGAGAGGGAGGGGGGGAGGGAGGGGGGGGGGAGAGAGGGAGGGGGGGAGGGAGAGAGAGGGAGGGGGGGAGGGAGAGAGAGGGAGGGGGGGAGGGAGAGAGAGGGAGGGGGGGAGGGAGGGAGAGAGGGGGAGAGGGAGGGAGAGAGAGGGAGGGGGGGAGGGAGGGAGAGAGGGGGAGAGGGAGGGAGAGAGAGGGAGGGGGGGAGGGAGAGAGAGGGAGGGGGGGAGGGAGGGAGAGAGGGGGAGAGGGAGGGAGAGAGGGAGGGGGGGAGGGAGGGGGAGAGGGGGAGAGGGAGGGAGAGAGAGGGAGGGGGGGAGGGAGAGAGAGGGAGGGGGGGAGGGAGGGAGAGAGGGGGAGAGGGAGGGAGAGAGGGAGGGGGGGAGGGAGGGGGAGAGGGAGGGAGAGAGGGAGGGGGGGAGGGAGAGAGAGGGAGGGGGGGAGGGAGAGAGAGGGAGGGGGGGAGGGAGGGAGAGAGGGGGAGAGGGAGGGAGAGAGGGAGGGGGGGAGGGAGAGAGAGGGAGGGGGGGAGGGAGAGAGAGGGAGGGGGGGAGGGAGAGAGAGGGAGGGGGGGAGAGAGGGGGAGAGGGGGAGACCTCCAACGATCATTAGCACTGCCAAAAACAAGAGAGAGAGAGACAAAAGAGGAGAGAAACCAAACTATGAAAGGGAGAAAATAACAGAAGAAAGAAAGAAAAGAGGAGGAGAAGCAAAGGAGAGAGAGAGAGAGAGAGGTGATTGCAATGACGTCACACTCAGGTCTTGTGTTTGGGCATCTGAGGTAAAAAGTGCCATAATAAACCATGGACCGTTTGGTGATGGGAGCGTCACACATCACATGACCTCTGCGGTGACCATCACATGACCTCTGCGGTGACCATCACATGACCTCTGCGGTGACCATCACATGACCTCTGCGGTGACCATCACATGACCTCTGCGGTGACCATCACATGACCTCTGCGGTGACCATCACATGACCTCTGCGGTGACCATCACATGACCTCTGCGGTGACCATCACATGACCTCTGCGGTGACCATCACATGACCTCTGCGGTGACCATGCGTCTTAGAACTGGGATATTTATCCTACTCTGAGTAAGCCCCGCCCACAGGGAGGAGTTTCCTGATAATAGCTGTTTATTTAAACTTTCCACTTGGATTGAACTAATCAGATCTAGTAGATCCAGCATCTGATCATCTCGCTCTCTAAAGACCCCACGGTGTCTGATCATCTCGCTCTCTAAAGACCCCACGGTGTCTGATCATCTCGCTCTCTAAAGGCCCCACGGTGTCTGATCATCTCGCTCTCTAAAGGCCCCACGGTGTCTGATCATCTCGCTC
Organism: Eucyclogobius newberryi; assembly: GCF_026437365.1. Taxonomy (NCBI): domain Eukaryota; kingdom Metazoa; phylum Chordata; class Actinopteri; order Gobiiformes; family Gobiidae; genus Eucyclogobius; species Eucyclogobius newberryi. Next base: position 24,936 of record NW_027315941.1, on the reverse strand, counting down.
TCTAAAGACCCCACGGTGTCTGATCATCTCGCTCTCTAAAGACCCCACGGTGTCTGATCATCTCGCTCTCTAAAGACCCCACGGTGTCTGATCATCTCGCTCTCTAAAGACCCCACGGTGTCTGATCATCTCGCTCTCTAAAGGCCCCACGTGTCTGATCATCTCGCTCTCTAAAGGCCCCACGGTGTCTGATCATCTCGCTCTCTAAAGACCCCACGGTGTCTGATCATCTCGCTCTCTAAAGGCCCCACGGTGTCTGATCATCTCGCTCTCTAAAGGCCCCACGGTGTCTGATCATCTCGCTCTCTAAAGACCCCACGGTGTCTGATCATCTCGCTCTCTAAAGACCCCACGGTGTCTGATCATCTCGCTCTCTAAAGACCCCACGGTGTCTGATCATCTCGCTCTCTAAAGACCCCACGGTGTCTGATCATCTCGCTCTCTAAAGACCCCACGGTGTCTGATCATCTCGCTCTCTAAAGACCCCACGGTGTCTGATCATCTCGCTCTCTAAAGACCCCACGGTGTCTGATCATCTCGCTCTCTAAAGACCCCACGGTGTCTGATCATCTCGCTCTCTAAAGACCCCACGGTGTCTGATCATCTCGCTCTCTAAAGACCCCACGTGTCTGATCATCTCGCTCTCTAAAGGCCCCACGGTGTCTGATCATCTCGCTCTCTAAAGACCCCACGGTGTCTGATCATCTCGCTCTCTAAAGACCCCACGGTGTCTGATCATCTCGCTCTCTAAAGACCCCACGGTGTCTGATCATCTCGCTCTCTAAAGACCCCACGGTGTCTGATCATCTCGCTCTCTAAAGACCCCACGGTGTCTGATCATCTCGCTCTCTAAAGACCCCACGGTGTCTGATCATCTCGCTCTCTAAAGACCCCACGGTGTCTGATCATCTCGCTCTCTAAAGACCCCACGTGTCTGATCATCTCGCTCTCTAAAGGCCCCACGGTGTCTGATCATCTCGCTCTCTAAAGACCCCACGGTGTCTGATCATCTCGCTCTCTAAAGACCCCACGGTGTCTGATCATCTCGCTCTCTAAAGACCCCACGTGTCTGATCATCTCGCTCTCTAAAGGCCCCACGGTGTCTGATCATCTCGCTCTCTAAAGACCCCACGGTGTCTGATCATCTCGCTCTCTAAAGACCCCACGGTGTCTGATCATCTCGCTCTCTAAAGACCCCACGGTGTCTGATCATCTCGCTCTCTAAAGACCCCACGGTGTCTGATCATCTCGCTCTCTAAAGACCCCACGGTGTCTGATCATCTCGCTCTCCCGTGGAGCGTGTTCTTCATTAGCGCTGGTCCGTTAGCAGTTAGCGCAGCCAGTGCAGTTAGCGGTGTTAGCACTGATTGCTTCATTAAAGGTCATTAGGAGGAACACACGGTCTCCATGGCGACAGGCTGAAGGGTCATGGAACCATAACAAATGTGAGACACGTAATAATATGCAAATCCGGCTTTTGCCTCTTTCATCTTCCGAGGAAACGATACTTTATATTTTTAAAGGTCTTTTTGAATCAGAAATCGTCTCAATGTAAAAGTGCTAAACGACAGGAATGAGTTGACTACGTTTCCCATGATGCATCTGGAGCTGGTCAAAGGAAACTTCCTGAAGCTTCTCGACAAAACAAACATTTAATTCAAGTCAATTTATTTTTGTAACGACCAAAATCACAACAGTCGTTTCCTCTGAGACAGTGAGACACAGAAGAAACACTGTCCCAGCGTCCTCTGTCCTTAGCTCCTCTTTCTGTCCTTAGACCCTCCCTCTGTCCTTAGCCCCTCCCTCTGTCCTTAGCTCCTCTTTCTGTCCTTAGACCCTCCCTCTGTCCTTAGCTCCTCTTTCTGTCCTTAGACCCTCCCTCTGTCCTTAGCTCCTCTTTCTGTCCTTAGACCCTCCCTCTGTCCTTAGCTCCTCCTTCTGTCCTTAGACCCTCCCTCTGTCCTTAGCTCCTCCCTCTGTCCTTAGCTCCTCCTTCTGTCCTTAGACCCTCCCTCTGTCCTTAGCCCCTCCCTCTGTCCTTAGCCCCTCCCTCTGTCCTTAGCTCCTCTTTCTGTCCTTAGCCCCTCCCTCTGTCCTTAGCTCCTCCTTCTGTCCTTAGACCCTCCCTCTGTCCTTAGCCCCTCCCTCTGTCCTTAGCCCCTCCCTCTGTCCTTAGCCCCTCCCTCTGTCCTTAGCCCCTCCCTCTGTCCTTAGCTCCTCCTTCTGTCCTTAGCCCCTCCCTCTGTCCTTAGCCCCTCCCTCTGTCCTTAGCCCCTCCCTCTGTCCTTAGCCCCTCCCTCTGTCCTTAGCCCCTCCCTCTGTCCTTAGCTCCTCCTTCTGTCCTTAGCCCCTCCCTCTGTCCTTAGCCCCTCCCTCTGTCCTTAGCCCCTCCCTCTGTCCTTAGACCCTCCCTCTGTCCTTAGCTCCTCCTTCTGTCCTTAGACCCTCCCTCTGTCCTTAGCTCCTCCTTCTGTCCTTAGACCCTCCCTCTGTCCTTAGCTCCTCCTTCTGTCCTTAGCCCCTCCCTCTGTCCTTAGCCCCTCCCTCTGTCCTTAGCTCCTCTTTCTGTCCTTAGACCCTCCCTCTGTCCTTAGCTCCTCCTTCTGTCCTTAGACCCTCCCTCTGTCCTTAGCTCCTCCTTCTGTCCTTAGCCCCTCCCTCTGTCCTTAGCCCCTCCCTCTGTCCTTAGACCCTCCCTCTGTCCTTAGCTCCTCCTTCTGTCCTTAGACCCTCCCTCTGTCCTTAGCTCCTCCTTCTGTCCTTAGCTCCTCCTTCTGTCCTTAGCCCCTCCCTCTGTCCTTAGCTCCTCCTTCTGTCCTTAGCCCCTCCCTCTGTCCTTAGCTCCTCCTTCTGTCCTTAGCTCCTCCTTCTGTCCTTAGCCCCTCCCTCTGTCCTTAGCCCCTCCCTCTGTCCTTAGCCCCTCCCTCTGTCCTTAGACCCTCCCTCTGTCCTTAGCTCCTCCTTCTGTCCTTAGACCCTCCCTCTGTCCTTAGCTCCTTCTGTCCTTAGCTCCTCCTTCTGTCCTTAGCCCCTCCCTCTGTCCTTAGCTCCTCCTTCTGTCCTTAGCCCCTCCCTCTGTCCTTAGCCCCTCCCTCTGTCCTTAGCCCCTCCCTCTGTCCTTAGCTCCTCCTTCTGCAGGAAAAACTACAAAACCTCTTTGTGAAAAAGTATAAACCTGGAGGAGAACCGGTTCTACGGGAGGAGAACCGGTTCTTCGGGAGGAGAACCGGATGTTTGGGAGGAGAACCGGTTCTTCGGGAGGAGAACCGGTTCTTCGGGAGGAGAACCGGATGTTTGGGAGGAGAACCTGTTCTACAGGAGGAGAACCGGTTCTTCGGGAGGAGAACCAGTTCTTCGGGAGGAGAACCGGATGTTTGGGAGGAGAACCGGTTCTTCGGGAGGAGAACCGGTTCTTCGGGAGGAGAACCGGTTCTTCGGGAGGAGAACCGGATGTTTGGGAGGAGAACCGGTTCTTCGGGAGGAGAACCGGTTCTTCGGGAGGAGAACCGGTTCTTCGGGAGGAGAACCGTTCATCTGGAGTAGAGAGAGTTTCTCCAGGATCATCTGGATCCACATCATGGATGAGTCTGTTTCACTCTCGACAGGAAGTGAGAGAAGAAGAAAAGACAATAAACAAACACAAGTGAAATAAAACATTAAATATAGTTTGATAGAAGAAGTGTTTCTCAGAGGACAGAGCTCATACTTCCCCCAGAGTTGCTGCTAGGGCAGCGGAGCTGAAACTAGCTTTATATTTCTGTTATAACTGGTCCGACCTTTTATTTTTGTATTTATTTTTATTAAAGGACATTGGATTGGACGAAACAGATGTTTTCAGTGTTGTGGCAGAATATGCTAATTTTCAACACCCGTCCTTTGGGCCAATTTAGAGTTGACAATTTGCCAAACACAAGCATGTGATTGGACGGTGGGAGGAACCGGAGAACCCAAGGTAACACGGGGAGAACATGCACACTCCACCCAGTGAGATCATGTGATGTTGGTGTGGGATTCGAACCCATGATCTCCTTCTAGGGAGGCAAGAGCGCTAGCCGCCTTTGCCACCGTGAACCATAAGTCATTTAAAGAGGAACGTTTTAATCCTGGTCTTAAATGAAGAGACTGTGTCGCCTCTTTAAAATGGACAGGACTCTACCTCCTACTGTGCTTTTAGAGACTCTTGGCACCACCAGAAGGCTCTACCTCCTACTGTACTTTTAGAGACTCTTGGGACCACCAGAAGGCTCTACCTCCTACTGTACTTTTAGAGACTCTTGGCACCACCAGAAGGCTCTACCTCCTACTGTACTTTTAGAGACTCTTGGGACCACCAGAAGGCTCTACCTCCTACTGTACTTTTAGAGACTCTTGGCACCACCAGAAGGCTCTACCTCCTACTGTACTTTTAGAGACTCTTGGCACCACCAGAAGGCTCTACCTCCTACTGTACTTTTAGAGACTCTTGGCACCACCAGAAGGCTCCACCTCCTACTGTGCTTTTAGAGACTCTTGGGACCACCAGAAGACTCTACCTCCTACTGTACTTTTAGAGACTCTTGGCACCACCAGAAGGCTCTACCTCCTACTGTGCTTTTAAAGACTCTTGGGACCACCAGAAGGCTCTACCTCCTACTGTACTTTTAGAGACTCTTGGCACCACCAGAAGGCTCTACCTCCTACTGTACTTTTAGAGACTCTTGGCACCACCAGAAGGCTCTACCTCCTACTGTACTTTTAGAGACTCTTGGCACCACCAGAAGGCTCCACCTCCTACTGTGCTTTTAGAGACTCTTGGGACCACCAGAAGACTCTACCTCCTACTGTACTTTTAGAGAATCTTGGCACCACCAGAAGGCTCTACCTCCTACTGTGCTTTTAAAGACTCTTGGGACCACCAGAAGGCTCTACCTCCTACTGTGCTTTTAGAGACTCTTGGGACCACCAGAAGGCTCTACCTCCTACTGTACTTTTAGAGACTCTTGGGACCACCAGAAGGCTCTACCTCCTACTATGCTTTTAGAGACTCTTGGCACCACCAGAAGGCTCTACCTCCTACTGTACTTTTAGAGACTCTTGGGACCACCAGAAGGCTCTACCTCCTACAGTACTTTTAGAGACTCTTGGGACCACCAGAAGGCTCTACCTCCTACTGTACTTTTAGAGACTCTTGGGACCACCAGAAGGCTCTACCTCCTACTGTACTTTTAGAGACTCTTGGGACCACCAGAAGGCTCTACCTCCTACAGTACTTTTAGAGACTCTTGGGACCACCAGAAGGCTCTACCTCCTACTGTACTTTTAGAGACTCTTGGGACCACCAGAAGGCTCTACCTCCTACACTACTTTTAGAGACTCTTGGGACCACCAGAAGGCTCTACCTCCTACTGTACTTTTAGAGACTCGTGGGACCACCAGAAGGCTCTACCTCCTACTGTACTTTTAGAGACTCTTGGGACCACCAGAAGGCTCTACCTCCTACAGTACTTTTAGAGACTCTTGGGACCACCAGAAGGCTCTACCTCCTACTGTACTTTTAGAGACTCTTGGGACCACCAGAAGGCTCTACCTCCTACTGTACTTTTAGAGACTCTTGGGACCACCAGAAGGCTCTACCTCCTACTGTACTTTTAGAGACTCTTGGGACCACCAGAAGGCTCTACCTCCTACTGTACTTTTAGAGACTCTTGGGACCACCAGAAGGCCAGCATGTTGAGAGTGAAGAGCTCTTCGCTCTTCCTATAGAATCTGTAGTTAATCTAATCTAGACATTACAAATGCAGGAGACGTTTTTCAGCTTCGCTTTTAGGCCGGATTCTCCTATTTTTATCTTTATAATGCAGATGAAATAATCTCTTTCACAGGCTTGATTTATATGAGCTTTAAATGAGACTCTGAGGTTTCTTACAGTAGAACTGGAGTCTCGAACATGTTTAGGACCAGCACAATGACCTCCAGCACAATGACCTCCAGCACAATGACCTCCAGCACAATGACCTCCAGCACAACGACCTCCAGCAGAATGACCTCCAGCACAATGACCTCCAGCACAACGACCTCCAGCAGAATGACCTCCAGCACAATGACCTCCTGCGCAATGACCTCCAGCACAATGACCTCCAGCACAATGACCTCCTGCGCAATGACCTCCAGCACAATGACCTCCAGCACAATGACCTCCAGCACAATGACCTCCAGCACAATGACATCCAGCACAATGACCTCCAGCACAATGACCTCCAGCACAATGACCTCCAGCACAATGACATCCAGCATAATGACCTCCAGCACAATGACCTCCAGCACAATGACCTCCAGCGCATTGACCTCCTGCGCAATGACCTCCAGCGCAATGACCTCCAGCACAATGACATCCAGCACAATGACCTCCAGCACAATGACCTCCAGCACAATGACCTCCAGCACAATGACATCCAGCACAATGACCTCCAGCACAATGACCTCCAGCACAATGACCTCCAGCACAATGACATCCAGCACAATGACATCCAGCACAATGACCTCCAGCACAATGACCTCCAGCACAATGACCTCCAGCACAATGACATCCAGCACAATGACCTCCAGCACAATGACCTCCAGCACAATGACCTCCAGCGCATTGACCTCCTGCGCAATGACCTCCAGCGCAATGACCTCCAGCACAATGACATCCAGCACAATGACCTCCAGCACAATGACCTCCAGCACAATGACCTCCAGCACAATGACCTCCAGCACAATGACATCCAGCACAATGACCTCCAGCACAATGACCTCCAGCACAATGACCTCCAGCACAATGATCTCCAGCACAATGACCTCCAGCACAATGACCTCCAGTGCATTGACCTCCAGCACAATGACCTCCAGCACAATGACATCCAGCACAATGACCTCCAGCACAATGACCTCCAGCACAATGACCTCCAGCACAATGATCTCCAGCACAATGACCTCCAGCACAATGACATCCAGCACAATGACATCCAGCACAATGACCTCCAGCACAATGACCTCCAGCACAATGATCTCCAGCACAATGATCGCCAGCACAATGACCTCTAGCACAATGACCTCCAGCACAATGACCTCCAGCACAATGAGCTCCAGCACAATGACCTGCAGCACAATGACCTCCAGCACAATGACATCCAGCACAATGACATCCAGCACAATGACCTCCAGCACAATGACCTCCAGCACAATGACCTCTAGCACAATGACCTCCAGCACAATGACCTCCAGCACAATGACCTCCAGCACAATGACCTCCAGCACAATGACCTCCAGCACAATGACCTCGGTTTGTTCAGGATTAAGAAGCAGATCATTAAGTGTTTTTTACATCCTTCACACGAGCTCTAAGTCTGACTTCTTGATCAGGTTCATTGATAAATACAGCTGAGTGTCATTTGCAGATCATGTGACCTGATCATGTGACCTGATCATGTGACCTGATCATGTGACCTGATCATGTGACCTGATCATGTGACCTGATCATGTGACCTAACGGCAGCATATAAAGAGTAAACAGAACTGGACCCAGTACTGACACCTGAGGCCCACCGTAAGTTACTTTAGAACAAGGGGAGGAGCTCTGGTTTACATGAACAAACTGGAACCAGCTGAGGGCGGGGCCTCTGGGGGCGGGGCCTCTGAGGGCGGGGCCTCTGACACCTACATCACATTCTAACCTTTGCAGTAGAATGTTTTGGTCGATGGTGTCAAACGCTGAGGTCGTGCACGCTTCTGCCCTCATGCACGCCCCTGCCCTTGTGCACGCCCCTGCCCTTGTGCACGCCCCCGCCCTTGTGCACGCCCCTGCTCTCGTGCACGCCCCTGCCCTCGTGCATGCTCGTGCCCTCGTGCATGCCCCTGCTCTCTTGCACGCTCCCGACCTCGTGCACGCCCCCGCCCTCCTGCACGCTCCTGCCATTGTGCACGCCCCTGCCCTCGTGCACGCCCCTGCCCTCGTGCACGCCCCTGCTCTCGTGCACTCTCCCGACATCGTGCACGCCCCTGCCCTCGTGCACGCCCCTGCTCTCGTGCACGCTCCCGACCTCGTGCACGCCCCTGCTCTCGTGCATTCTCCCGCCCTCGTGCACGCCCCCGCCCTCGTGCACGCCCCCGACCTCGTGCACGCCCCTGCTCTCGTGCATTCTCCCGCCCTCGTGCACGCCCCCGCCCTCGTGCACGCCCCCGCCCTCGTGCACGCCCCCGCCCTCGTGCACGCCCCCGCCCTCGTGCACGCCCCCTCCCTCATGCACGCCCCCTCCCTCGTGCACGCCCCTGCTCTCGTGCACGCTCCCGACCTCGTGCACGCCCCCGCCCTCCTGCACACCCCCGCCCTCGTGCACGCCCCCGCCCTCGTGCACGCCCCCTCCCTCGTGCACGCCCCCTCCCTCGTGCACGCCCCTGCCCTCGTGCACGCCCCTACTCTCGTGCACGCTCCCGACCTCGTGCACGCCCCCGCCCTCCTGCACACCCCCGCCCTCCTGCACGCCCCCGCCCTCGTGCACGCCCCCTCCCTCGTGCACGCCCCCTCCCTCGTGCACGCCCCCTCCCTCGTGCACGCCCCTGCCCTCGTGCACGCCCCTACTCTCGTGCACGCTCCCGACCTCGTGCACGCCCCCGCCCTCCTGCACACCCCCGCCCTCGTGCACGCCCCCGCCCTCGTGCACGCCCCCTCCCTCGTGCACGCCCCCTCCCTCGTGCACGCCCCTGCCCTCGTGCACGCCCCTACTCTCGTGCACGCTCCCGACCTCGTGCACGCCCCCGCCCTCCTGCACACCCCCGCCCTCCTGCACGCCCCCGCCCTCGTGCACGCCCCCTCCCTCGTGCACGCCCCCTCCCTCGTGCACGCCCCCTCCCTCGTGCACGCCCCTGCCCTCGTGCACGCCCCTACTCTCGTGCACGCTCCCGACCTCGTGCACGCCCCCGCCCTCCTGCACACCCCCGCCCTCCTGCACGCCCCCGCCCTCGTGCACGCCCCCTCCCTCGTGCACGCCCCCTCCCTCGTGCACGCCCCCGCCCTCGTGCACGCCCCCTCCCTCGTGCACGCCCCCGCCCTCGTGCACGCCCCTCGTTACACGCTCTAACGAGGTTCGGATCTTCAGAGACGCAGACGACACAAAAACAATTAGGAGGTTTTCAGGTTTTACGCAGCAGAAGTTCCCGAACGCTCAGAGGAATAATTAAAGTTCTGAAAGTTTGAGACAATTGAAATAGATATTAATTTAGCTAAAAATATTCACCCACGAGGAATAAGTGACTAAAAAGCAGATGTTTGTCCTGGTTTGTGCTGAATATCTCTAATTACTGAGTCAGAAACAAAGCCGTTCTCTGGAGATATTTTTAAAGATCGGTTGGTTTAATTTACAGTTTTCAAAGTTTGGTTTGGAGAGAAATTGGAAATATTTATCTAAAAATATGATCTGAAAGAGTCGGGATCACCGCGGTAACACGTATTTTATTCTGACAGTTTATTGAAGTAAAAAAAAGAAGGCGGTGGATTAATAACTTGAATCATTTCCAAAGCAACAGTTTGATTTGAAAGTGAAGAAAAAAAAACTGTCAGAAAAATCCAAACATGAATAAAACTCTTTGGAGAAAGTTTGAAGTGAATTAGTTTCAAGATCAAAGAGAAACACATCTCAGCTGCAGGAAACCAAACAGGGACTAAACCAGGACTAAACCAGGTCTGAACCGGGACAAAACCGACATAAACAGGACAAATGCTGAGGAAAGTGTCTTGCTCAAAGACACTGGACGCGTCAGTGGAGACTTTAAGTGATGTATTTTAATTTCACTTTAATAATTTTTCAAGCACAAAATTACATTTAGTTTTCACCAATGTTGAGTCCGTTTAGTTTAATAAAGAGCGTTTTGTCCAATATTCTGTATTTTTTTAATCATTTCTGTCAAAATTCAGTCAAACACGAGGCAAACGTTTCACCACATAAACACCAGATGTTTTATTTAATGATTTGGTCTCATTAAATTCTCTTTTTTTGTTTAGTTTTCAAAAGAAAACTTGTTAAATTTAGAAACAGAAAACGACATCGTTAAACTCAATTAGAATCATTGACAGTTTTGGTTTGTTTATGATGGGAATTCATAGAAATAAATTAACAATAGTGAAAGTTTGATTAGTTTAGTTGTTTTTCTTTGTGTTTCTTTTGTTTCTTTTGATCTTGACTTTTTTCCACAGATATATTTATATTTTGTTGCTAAACAGAAGGTGACAAACACTAGCAGCTCATGCTCGTTTATTCCTCTGAGACTCCAGCGAGATCATTAAAAACACGGAAACATGTGTCGAAGAGAGGGAGGCGGAGTCCCGGGGGAGGAGTCCCGGGGGAGGAGCTTTATTATTTAGTGTTAGCGCAGAAGAGCTGACACCGCCCCGCCCGTGCTCCTCTGCGTTTGTAAAGACAAAACATAATTACATCTCAGACATATGAAAATGCTCAAAGCAAAGACTCAGGCTCATGATTATTTAAACGCCACATCATGAGACACAGTTTACATGGGGACATCATGGGGACGTCATGGGGACATCATGGGCACATCATGGGGACATCATTGGCACATCATGGGGACATCATGGGCACATCATGGGGACATCATGGGGACATCATGGGGACGTCATGGGGAAATCATGGGGACATCATGGGGACGTCATGGGCACATCATGGGGACATCATGGGGACATCATGGGGACATCATGGGGACGTCATGGGGACATCATGGGCACATCATGGGGACATCATGGGCACATCATGGGCACATCATGGGGACATCATGGGGACGTCATGGGCACATCATGGGGACATCATGGGGACGTCATGGGGACATCATGGGGACATCATGGGGACATCATGGAGACGTCATGGGGACATCATGAGCACATCATGGGGACGTCATGGGGACATCATGGGCACATCATGGGGACATCATGGGGACGTCATGGGGACATCATGAGCACATCATGGGGACGTCATGGGGACATCATGGGGACATCATGAGCACATCATGAGCACATCATGGGGACGTCATGGGCACATCATGGGGACATCATGGGCACATCATGGGGACGTCATGGGGACATCATGGGCACATCATGGGGACATCATGAGCACATCATGAGCACATCATGGAGACGTCATGGGCACATCATGGGGACGTCATGGGGACGTCATGGGGACATCATGGGGACATCATGGGCACATCATGGGGACGTCATGGGGACATCATGGGCACATCATGGGGACATCATGAGCACATCATGAGCACATCATGGAGACGTCATGGGCACATCATGGGGACGTCATGGGGACGTCATGGGGACATCATGGGCACATCATGGGGACATCATGGGCACGTCATGGGGACATCATGGGCACGTTATGGGCACATCATGGGGACATCATGGGCACATCATGGGGACATCATGGGGACGTCATGGGGACATCATGGGCACATCATGGGGACATCATGGGGACGTCATGGGGACATCATGGGCACATCATGAGCACATCATGGAGACGTCATGGGCACATCATGGGGACATCATGGGCACATCATGGGGACATCATGGGGACATCATGGGCACATCATGGGGACATCATGGGGACATCATGGGCACATCATGGGGACGTCATGGGGACATCATGGGCACATCATGAGCACATCATGGAGACGTCATGGGCACATCATGGGGACATCATGGGCACATCATGGGGACATCATGGGGACATCATGGGCACATCATGGGGACATCATGGGGACATCATGGGCACGTCATGGGGACATCATGGGCACGTTATGGGCACATCATGGGGACATCATGGGCACATCATGGGGACATCATGGGGACGTCATGGGGACATCATGGGCACATCATGGGGACATCATGGGGACGTCATGGGGACATCATGGGCACATCATGGGGACGTCATGGGGACATCATGGGCACATCATGGGCACATCATGGGCACATCATGAGCACATCATGGAGACGTCATGGGCACATCATGGGGACATCATGGGGACGTCATGGGGACATCATGGGCACATCATGAGCACATCATGGAGACGTCATGGGCACATCATGGAGACGTCATGGGCACATCATGGGGACATCATGGGCACATCATGGGGACATCATGGGGACATCATGGGCACATCATGGGGACATCATGGGGACATCATGAGCACATCATGGGGACGTCATGGGGACATCATGGGCACATCATGAGCACATCATGGAGACGTCATGGGCACATCATGGGGACATCATGGGCACATCATGGGGACATCATGGGGACATCATGGGCACATCATGGGGACATCATGGGGACATCATTGGCACGTCATGGGGACATCATGGGCACGTTATGGGCACATCATGGGGACATCATGGGCACATCATGGGGACATCATGGGGACGTCATGGGGACATCATGGGCACATCATGGGGACATCATGGGGACGTCATGGGGACATCATGGGCACATCATGGGGACGTCATGGGGACATCATGGAGACGTCATGGGCACATCATGGGGACATCATGGGGACGTCATGGGCACATCATGGGGACATCATGGGGACGTCATGGGGACATCATGGGCACATCATGAGCACATCATGGAGACGTCATGGGCACATCATGAGCACATCATGGGGACATCATGGGCACATCATGGGGACATCATGGGGACATCATGGGCACATCATGGGGACATCATGGGGACCTCATGGGGACATCATGGGCACGTCATGGGGACATCATGGGCACGTCATGGGGACATCATGGGGACATCATGGGCACATCATGAGCACATCATGGAGACGTCATGGGCACATCATGGGGACATCATGGGCACATCATGGGGACATCATGGGGACGTCATGGGGACATCATGGGCACATCATGGGGACATCATGGGGACGTCATGGGGACGTCATGGGGACATCATGGAGACGTCATGGGCACATCATGGGGACATCATGGGCACATCATGGGGACATCATGGGCACATCATGGGGACATCATGGGGACATCATGGGCACATCATGGGGACATCATGGGCACATCATGGGGACATCATGGGGACATCATGGGCACATCATGGGGACATCATGGGGACATCATGGGGACATCATGGGCACGTCATGGGGACATCATGGGCACGTCATGGGGACATCATGGGGACATCATGGGCACATCATGAGCACATCATGGAGACGTCATGGGCACATCATGGGGACATCATGGGCACATCATGGGGACATCATGGGCACATCATGGGGACATCATGGGCACGTCATGGGGACATCATGGGCACATCATGGGGACATCATGAGCACATCATGAGCACATCATGGAGACGTCATGGGCACATCATGGGGACGTCATGGGGACGTCATGGGGACATCATGGGCACATCATGGGGACATCATGGGCACGTCATGGGGACATCATGGGCACGTTATGGGCACATCATGGGGACATCATGGGCACATCATGGGGACATCATGGGGACGTCATGGGGACATCATGGGCACATCATGGGGACATCATGGGGACGTCATGGGGACATCATGGGCACATCATGAGCACATCATGGAGACGTCATGGGCACATCATGGGGACATCATGGGCACATCATGGGGACATCATGGGGACATCATGGGCACATCATGGGGACATCATGGGGACATCATGGGCACATCATGGGGACGTCATGGGGACATCATGGGCACATCATGAGCACATCATGGAGACGTCATGGGCACATCATGGGGACATCATGGGCACATCATGGGGACATCATGGGGACATCATGGGCACATCATGGGGACATCATGGGGACATCATGGGCACGTCATGGGGACATCATGGGCACGTTATGGGCACATCATGGGGACATCATGGGCACATCATGGGGACATCATGGGGACGTCATGGGGACATCATGGGCACATCATGGGGACATCATGGGGACGTCATGGGGACATCATGGGCACATCATGGGGACGTCATGGGGACATCATGGGCACATCATGGGCACATCATGGGCACATCATGAGCACATCATGGAGACGTCATGGGCACATCATGGGGACATCATGGGGACGTCATGGGGACATCATGGGCACATCATGAGCACATCATGGAGACGTCATGGGCACATCATGGGGACATCATGGGCACATCATGGGGACATCATGGGGACATCATGGGCACATCATGGGGACATCATGGGGACATCATGAGCACATCATGGGGACGTCATGGGGACATCATGGGCACATCATGAGCACATCATGGAGACGTCATGGGCACATCATGGGGACATCATGGGCACATCATGGGGACATCATAGGGACATCATGGGCACATCATGGGGACATCATGGGGACATCATGGGCATGTCATGGGGACATCATGGGCACGTTATGGGCACATCATGGGGACATCATGGGCACATCATGGGGACATCATGGGGACGTCATGGGGACATCATGGGCACATCATGGGGACATCATGGGGACGTCATGGGGACATCATGGGCACATCATGGGGACGTCATGGGGACATCATGGAGACGTCATGGGCACATCATGGGGACATCATGGGGACGTCATGGGCACATCATGGGGACATCATGGGGACATCATGGGGACATCATGGGCACATCATGAGCACATCATGGAGACGTCATGGGCACATCATGTGCACATCATGAGCACATCATGGGGACATCATGGGCACATCATGGGGACATCATGGGGACATCATGGGCACATCATGGGGACATCATGGGGACCTCATGGGGACATCATGGGCACGTCATGGGGACATCATGGGCACGTCATGGGGACATCATGGGGACATCATGGGCACATCATGAGCACATCATGGAGACGTCATGGGCACATCATGGGGACATCATGGGCACATCATGGGGACATCATGGGGACGTCATGGGGACATCATGGGCACATCATGGGGACATCATGGGGACGTCATGGGGACGTCATGGGGACATCATGGGCACATCATGGGGACGTCATGGGGACATCATGGGCACATCATGAGCACATCATGGAGACGTCATGGGCACATCATGGGGACATCATGGGCACATCATGGGGACATCATGGGCACATCATGGGGACATCATGGGGACATCATGGGCACATCATGGGGACATCATGGGGACATCATGGGGACATCATGGGCACGTCATGGGGACATCATGGGCACGTCATGGGGACATCATGGGGACATCATGGGCACATCATGAGCACATCATGGAGACGTCATGGGCACATCATGGGGACATCATGAGCACATCATGGAGACGTCATGGGGACATCATGGGCACATCATGGGGACATCATGGGCACATCATGGGGACGTCATGGGGACATCATGGGGACATCATGGGCACATCATGGAGACGTCATGGGCACATCATGGGGACATCATGGGGACGTCATGGGGACATCATGGGCACATCATGGGGACGTCATGGGGACATCATGGGCACATCATGGGGACATCATGGGCACATCATGGGGACATCATGGGGACATCATGGGCACGTCATGGGGACGTCATGGGGACATCATGGGCACATCGTGGGCACGACATGGGGACGTCATGGGGAGCTCTCCTGCACACCTCCTCCTGCTCTCCTGAACACCTCCTGCTCTCCTGAACACCTCCTGCACACCTCCTGCTCTCCTGCACACCTCCTCCTGCTCTCCTGCACACCTCCTCCTGCTCTCCTGCACACCTCCTGCTCTCCTGAACACCTCCTCCTGCTCTCCTGAACACCTCCTCCTGCTCTCCTGAACACCTCCTCCTGCTCTCCTGAACACCTCCTCCTGCTCTCCTGAACACCTCCTCCTGCTCTCCTGAACACCTCCTCCTGCTCTCCTGAACACCTCCTCCTGCTCTCCTGAACACCTCCTCCTGCTCTCCTGAACACCTCCTCCTGCTCTCCTGAACACCTCCTCCTGCTCTCCTGAGGTGGAGCGTGTGATTGACAGCCGCTGCAGATGTAGTGACTCTTGCTGGTGGATGACACCTGCTCGGCTCATGTTTCTTTCATGAACAGAAACAAGGCGCGGCTCATTATCCTGCTCAGGTCTTTGTGACTCAGATGTTTCCACAGCTGCAGAATCCACACCGAGCCAAAACAAACCACTTCAGGCGTAAAAGAAAGAAGACGAGGAAAAGTGGCTCCATCACAAACGTGATCAGACCTGAGGACTTAAAGGTGCTAAACTCACCTAAAGAGACGTTTAATGCCACACGGGAACATTCCATAAAAGCATAACGTCACTATGGAGACGGCTGACGAGCCCTCCCCCAGGAAAGTTACATAGTGAAGCTTTAACCTACTTTAATGAAGATTATCAAGACTAAACCAGGACTAAACCAGGACTAAACCAGGACTAAACCAGGACTAAACCAGGACCAAACCAGGACCAAACCAAGACTAAACCAGGACTAAACCAGGACTAAACCAGGACTAAACCAGGACCAAACCAAGACTAAACCAGGACTAAACCAGGACTAAACCAGGACTAAACCAGGACCAAACCAGGACTAAACCAGGTCTAAACCAGGACTAAACCAGGACTAAACCAGGTCTAAACCAGGTCTAAACCAGGACTAAACCAGGTCTAAACCAGGACTAAACCAGGACCAAACCAGGACTAAACCAGGTCTAAACCAGGACTAAACCAGGACTAAACCAGGTCTAAACCAGGTCTAAACCTGTGCAGTATTTGTGTTGTGCTGCTCTTTTTGATCGACACAAAACGAGCCATTACGACGCGTTGCCGTGACAACGCTGTTCACGAGATGCAGTTTGACGGACTAACGACCAATTACTGCTCCAGAGGCTCAAGACCTGGTTTAGTCCTGGTTTAGACCTGGTTTAGACCTGGTTTAGTCCTGGTTTAGACCTGGTTTAGTCCTGGTTTAGACCTGGTTTAGACCTGGTTTAGTCCTGCTTTAGTCCTGCTTTAGTCCTGGTTTAGACCTGGTTTAGACCTGGTTTAGTCCTGGTTTAGACCTGGTTTAGTCCTGCTTTAGTCCTGCTTTAGTCCTGGTTTAGACCTGGTTTGGTCTCTTTCTCGGCTCCATATTGTGTGATTAATTCTTCATCTTTCGTCCGTATGCTGCTGCGGCGCTCACATCTGTTTGGTGTCTGCTCCGTCGTCGTCTCGCTTGCCCGTTGCCATGGAGACGTCAGGGTCAGGGGTCACAGGGCCGGGATAATTGTGGCGTCCATCTTGGCTCCACGATCACAGTTTCTCTCTAATGAGCTCCTGCTTCTGTCGGCAAGTGTTCTGATTAGACTGAGGGACTAAACCAGGACTAAACCAGGTCTAAACCAGGTCTAAACCAGGTCTAAACCAGGTCTAAACCAGGTCTAAACCAGGTCTAAACCAGGTCTAAACCAGGTCTAAACCAGGTCTAAACCAAGTATGAACCAGGTCTAAACCAGGACGAAACCAGGTCTAAACCAGGTCTAAACCAGGTCTAAACCAGGACTAAACCAGGACTAAACCAGGTCTTGACCAGGACTAAACCAGGACTAAACCAGGACTAGCCCCGCCCCTCTCTCTCCCCCTCCCTCCTTGTGTCTAATTCAGTTTAATGTCCTCGGTGTGAACGGAGGAGGACCACGGGGACCATTCACACTTATTATCTGCCTCTGAGGACTCCCCCGGAGCAAATCCACCTCGAGACCCTCCCTGGACCAGCCCCGCCCCCCGGACGCCCCCCCGACCTGCAGGGACCACATCACACCTATTATGGGACTCTGTGGACCGCCATGACGATGGAAAACCAGACCAGGACCCACCGAGGACCTGGATCTGGACCTGGACCCGGATCTGGACCTGGACCTGGACCTGGACCCGGACCTGGACCTGGACCCGGACCTGGACCCGGACCTGGACCTGGACCTGGACCCGGACCTGGACCTGGACCTGGACCCGGACCTGGACCCGGACCTGGACCTGGACCTGGACCCGGACCTGGATCTGGACCTGGACCCGGGCCTGGACCTGGACCCGGGCCTGGACCCGGACCTGGACCTTGACCCGGGCCTGGACCTGGACCTGGACCTGGACCCGGGCCTGGACCCGGACCTGGACCTGGACCTGGACCCGGGCCTGGACCCGGACCTGGACCTTGACCCGGGCCTGGACCTGGACCTGGACCTGGACCCGGGCCTGGACCTGGACCCGGGCCTGGACCCGGACCTGGACCTGGACCTGGCACCAGACGGACTGCAGGTGGCGCTGTCATGGCACCAGACGCCACAGAAAACAGCGCAATGACGACAGGAAGTGGATAAACTCCATATCAACACCTCGGATGAGAAAAGAGGTCAAAATAACACAATATTGTAGTGAAACTTGAAACCAAAAGTACAAACACGAAACCCTCTTGTTTTCAGCAAAAACACATTTATGATCCATCTTTTCTCACACGGTCGACAAAACGAACCACTTTAAAGCGCTAAAACGTCCCGATGTCGCTAAAACGTCCCGATGTCGCTAAAACGATGTCGCTAAAACGTCCCGATGTCGCTAAAACGTCCCGATGTCGCTAAAACGTCCCGATGTCGCTAAAACGTCCCGATGTCGCTAAAACGTCCCGATGTCGCTAAAACGTCCCAATGTCGCTAAAACGTCCCGATGTCGCTAAAACGTCCCAATGTGGGACATGCAGATTTATGCCTCAAATGTGTTTCGTTTTCACGATTCAACACATTTCTGACGGACGTGTTCATGCGACTGACCTGCAGGGGGCGCTTCAACCTCACACTCACACACACACTCACACACACAGACACAGACACAGACACACACACACAGACACAGACACAGACACACACAGACACAGACACAGACACACACACACACAGACACAGACACAGACACAGACACACACAGACACAGACACAGACACACACACACACAGACACAGACACAGACACAGACACACACAGACACAGACACAGACACACACACACACAGACACAGACACAGACACACACAGACACAGACACACACACACACAGACACAGACACAGACACACACAGACACACACACTCACACACACACACACACACACACACAGACACAGACACACACACACACACACACACAGACACAGACACAGACACAGACACACACAGACACACACACTCACACACACACACACACTCACACACACACACACACACACACACAGACACAGACACACACACACACACACACACTCACACACACAGACACAGACACAGACACAGACACAGACACAGACACAGACACACACAGACACAGACACAGACACACACACACACAGACACAGACACAGACACACACAGACACACACACTCACACACACAGACACACACACACACAGACACAGACACACACACAGACACAGACACAGACACACACAGACACACACACTCACACACACAGACACACACACACACAGACACAGACACAGACACAGACACACACAGACACAGACACAGACACAGACACAGACACAGACACACACAGACACACACACTCACACACACACACACACACACTCACACACAGACACAGACACAGACACAGACACACACAGACACAGACACACACACACACACTCACACACACAGACACAGACACAGACACACACACACACAGACACAGACACAGACACAGACACACACACACACACTCACACACACAGACACACACACAGACACAGACACAGACACACACACACACACACACACTCACACACACAGACACAGACACAGACACACACAGACACACAGACACACAGACACACACAGACAGGTGAATCTGTGACGGGGAAAAGGTGTTTTTGTGATGAGACGTGGCAGATATAAAAACACAATGTAAGTTGTGTTTCTGAGGGTCAAATGTAATTAATTTATCTCTATTTATTTTATTAATGTTGTAAACACAGTTTTACTCATATTATTTTACGCAATCAAAATAAACACTTGCCTAAGACTTTAATCTGTAAATGATGAAAAGATTTATGTGTGCGGGAATGTTTGTGACCACAAGGAGGAGCCAGAGAGTCACAGAATAATTCAGTGGTTTAGTCCTGGTTTAGTCTTGGTTTAGTCCATGTTTAGTCCTGACTCTGGCACCAGCAGGAGGCCTCTGGCACCAGCAGGAGGCCCTCTGGCACCAGCAGGAGGCCTCTGGCACCAGCAGGAGGCCCTCTGAGGCCCTCTGGCACAGCAGGAGGCCCTCTGGCACCAGCAGGAGGCCTCTGGTACCAGCAGGAGGCCTCTGGCACCAGCAGGAGGCCCTCTGGCACCAGCAGGAGGCCTCTGGCACCAGCAGGAGGCCTCTGGCACCAGCAGGAGGCCTCTGGCACCAGCACGAGGCCTCTGGCACCAGCAGGAGGCCCTCTGGCACCAGTAGGAGGCCCTCTGGCACCAGCAGGAGGCCCTCTGGCACCAGCAGGAGGCCTCTGGTACCAGCAGGAGGCCTCTGGCACCAGCAGGAGGCCCTCTGGCACCAGCAGGAGGCCTCTGGCACCAGCAGGAGGCCTCTGGCACCAGCAGGAGGCCTCTGGCACCAGCACGAGGCCTCTGGCACCAGCAGGAGGCCCTCTGGCACCAGTAGGAGGCCCTCTGGCACCAGCAGGAGGCCCTCTGGCACCAGCAGGAGGCCTCTGGCACCAGCAGGAGGCCCTCTGGCACCAGCAGGAGGCCTCTGGCACCAGCAGGAGGCCCTCTGGCACCAGCAGGAGGCCTCTGGCACCAGCAGGAGGCCCTCTGGCACCAGCAGGAGGCCTCTGGCACCAGCAGGAGGCCCTCTGGCACCAGCAGGAGGCCCACTGGCACCAGCAGGAGGCCCTCTGGCACCAGCAGGAGGCCTCTGGCACCAGCAGGAGGCCTCTGGCACCAGCAGGAGGCCCTCTGGCACCAGCAGGAGGCCTCTGGCACCAGCAGGAGGCCCTCTGGCACCAGCAGGAGGCCCTCTGGCACCAGCAGGAGGCCCTCTGGCACCAGCAGGAGGCCTCTGGCACCAGCAGGAGGCCCTCTGGCACCAGCAGGAGGCCCACTGGCACCAGCAGGAGGCCCTCTGGCACCAGCAGGAGGCCTCTGGCACCAGCAGGAGGCCTCTGGCACCAGCAGGAGGCCTCTGGCACCAGCAGGAGGCCCTCTGGCACCAGCAGGAGGCCGCTCCACACACTGACCTGATGCAGTGACAGAGACAATCCACTGGTCCAGATTCACCTGTGACACTGAAACATAGATCTGACTCGTCTGCATCATTGTGATTGGACACATGTTCACTGCGTGTCATGTGACCTACGGCAGCATGTAGAGGTTGAACAGAAGGGGTCCCAGGACTGACCCTTGTGGCCCCCCCACAGGTCAGGGGCATGTGGTCTGAGACATAAAGTACTTCCTGTCTTCCAGATAAGACCTTAACCAGTTTAGGGCGGGGCCAGTGATGCCCCCCAGTCCTCTAGTCTCTGTAAGAGTGTCCCACCCTGTCCTCTAGTCTCTGTAAGAGTGTCCCACCCAGTCCTCTAGTCTCTGTAAGAGTGTCCCACCCTGTCCTCTAGTCTCTGTAAGTGTGTCCCACCCTGTCCTCTAGTCTCTGTAAGAGTGTCCCACCCAGTCCTCTAGTCTCTGTAAGAGTGTCCCACCCTGTCCTCTAGTCTCTGTAAGAGGGTCCCACCCTGTCCTCTAGTCTCTGTAAGAGGGTCCCACCCAGTCCTCTAGTCTCTGTAAGAGTGTCCCACCCTGTCCTCTAGTCTCTGTAAGAGTGTCCCACCCAGTCCTCTAGTCTCTGTAAGAGTGTCCCACCCTGTCCTCTAGTCTCTGTAAGAGTGTCCCACCCTGTCCTCTAGTCTCTGTAAGAGTGTCCCACCCTGTCCTCTAGTCTCTGTAAGAGTGTCCCACCCTGTCCTCTAGTCTATGTAAGAGTGTCCCACCCAGTCCTCTAGTCTCTGTAAGAGTGTCCCACCCTGTCCTCTAGTCTCTGTAAGAGGGTCCCACCCTGTCCTCTAGTCTCTGTAAGAGGGTCCCACCCTGTCCTCTAGTCTCTGTAAGAGGGTCCCACCCTGTCCTCTAGTCTCTGCAAGAGGATCCCACCCTGTCCTCTAGTCTATGTAAGAGTGTCCCACCCTGTCCTCTAGTCTCTGTAAGAGTGTCCCACCCTGTCCTCTAGTCTCTGTAAGAGTGTCCCACCCAGTCCTCTAGTCTCTGTAAGAGTGTCCCACCCTGTCCTCTAGTCTCTGTAAGAGTGTCCCACCCTGTCCTCTAGTCTCTGTAAGAGTGTCCCACCCTGTCCTCTAGTCTCTGTAAGAGTGTCCCACCCTGTCCTCTAGTCTCTGTAAGAGTGTCCCACCCTGTCCTCTAGTCTCTGTAAGAGTGTCCCACCCTGTCCTCTAGTCTCTGTAAGAGTGTCCCACCCTGTCCTCTAGTCTCTGTAAGAGTGTCCCACCCAGTCCTCTAGTCTCTGTAAGAGTGTCCCACCCTGACCTCTAGTCTCTGTAAGAGTGTCCCACCCTGTCCTCTAGTCTCTGTAAGAGTGTCCCACCCAGTCCTCTAGTCTCTGTAAGAGTGTCCCACCCAGTCCTCTAGTCTCTGTAAGAGTGTCCCACCCTGTCCTCTAGTCTCTGTAAGAGTGTCCCACCCTGTCCTCTAGTCTCTGTAAGAGTGTCCCACCAAGTCCTCTAGTCTCTGTAAGAGTGTCCCAACAAGTCCTCTAGTCTCTGTAAGAGGGTCCCACCCTGTCCTCTAGTCTATGTAAGAGTGTCCCACCCTGTCCTCTAGTCTCTGTAAGAGTGTCCCACCCTGTCCTCTAGTCTCTGTAAGAGTGTCCCACCCTGTCCTCTAGTCTCTGTAAGAGTGTCCCACCCTGTCCTCTAGTCTCTGTAAGAGTGTCCCACCCTGTCCTCTAGTCTATGTAAGAGTGTCCCACCCTGTCCTCTAGTCTCTGTAAGAGTGTCCCACCCTGTCCTCTAGTCTCTGTAAGAGTGTCCCACCCTGTCCTCTAGTCTATGTAAGAGTGTCCCACCCTGTCCTCTAGTCTCTGTAAGAGTGTCCCAACAAGTCCTCTAGTCTCTGTAAGAGGGTCCCACCCTGTCCTCTAGTCTATGTAAGAGGGTCCCACCCAGTCCTCTAGTCTCTGTAAGAGTGTCCCACCCTGTCCTCTAGTCTCTGTAAGAGTGTCCCACCCTGTCCTCTAGTCTCTGTAAGAGGGTCCCACCCTGTCCTCTAGTCTCTGTAAGAGTGTCCCACCCAGTCCTCTAGTCTCTGTAAGAGTGTCCCACCCAGTCCTCTAGTCTCTGTAAGAGTGTCCCACCCTGTCCTCTAGTCTCTGTAAGAGGGTCCCACCCTGTCTTCTAGTCTCTGTAAGAGGGTCCCACCCAGTCCTCTAGTCTCTGTAAGAGTGTCCCACCCTGTCCTCTAGTCTCTGTAAGAGGGTCCCACCCTGTCCTCTAGTCTCTGTAAGAGTGTCCCACCCTGTCCTCTAGTCTCTGTAAGAGTGTCCCACCCTGTCCTCTAGTTTCTGTAAGAGGGTCCCACCCTGTCCTCTAGTCTCTGTAAGAGTGTCCCACCCTGTCCTCTAGTCTTCTGTAAGAGTGTCCCACCCTGTCCTCTAGTCTATGTAAGAGTGTCCCACCCTGTCCTCTAGTCTCTGTAAGAGTGTCCCACCCTGTCCTCTAGTCTCTGTAAGAGTGTCCCACCCTGTCCTCTAGTCTATGTAAGAGTGTCCCACCCTGTCCTCTAGTCTCTGTAAGAGTGTCCCACCCTGTCCTCTAGTCTCTGTAAGAGTGTCCCACCCTGTCCTCTAGTCTCTGTAAGAGGGTCCCACCCAGTCCTCTAGTCTCTGTAAGAGTGTCCCACCCTGTCCTCTAGTCTCTGTAAGAGTGTCCCACCCTGTCCTCTAGTCTATGTAAGAGTGTCCCACCCTGTCCTCTAGTCTCTGTAAGAGTGTCCCACCCTGTCCTCTAGTCTCTGTAAGAGGGTCCCAACAAGTCCTCTAGTCTCTGTAAGAGTGTCCCACCCTGTCCTCTAGTCTCTGTAAGAGTGTCCCACCCCTGTCCTCTAGTCTCTGTAAGAGTGTCCCACCCTGTCCTCTAGTCTCTGTAAGAGGGTCCCAACAAGTCCTCTAGTCTCTGTAAGAGTGTCCCACCCTGTCCTCTAGTCTCTGTAAGAGTGTCCCACCCTGTCCTCTAGTCTCTGTAAGAGGGTCCCAACAAGTCCTCTAGTCTCTGTAAGAGTGTCCCACCCTGTCCTCTAGTCTCTGTAAGAGTGTCCCACCCTGTCCTCTAGTCTCTGTAAGAGGGTCCCAACAAGTCCTCTAGTCTCTGTAAGAGTGTCCCACCCTGTCCTCTAGTCTCTGTAAGAGTGTCCCACCCTGTCCTCTAGTCTCTGTAAGAGTGTCCCACCCTGTCCTCTAGTCTCTGTAAGAGTGTCCCACCCTGTCCTCTAGTCTCTGTAAGAGGGTCCCACCCTGTCCTCTAGTCTCTGTAAGAGGGTCCCACCCAGTCCTCTAGTCTCTGTAAGAGTGTCCCACCCTGTCCTCTAGTCTCTGTAAGAGTGTCCCACCCAGTCCTCTAGTCTCTGTAAGAGTGTCCCACCCTGTCCTCTAGTCTCTGTAAGAGTGTCCCACCCTGTCCTCTAGTCTCTGTAAGAGTGTCCCACCCTGTCCTCTAGTCTCTGTAAGAGGATCCCACCCAGTCCTCTAGTCTATGTAAGAGTGTCCCACCCTGTCCTCTAGTCTATGTAAGAGTGTCCCACCCTGTCCTCTAGTCTCTGTAAGAGTGTCCCACCCTGTCCTCTAGTCTCTGTAAGAGTGTCCCACCCTGTCCTCTAGTCGCT